>NC_088863.1:43502056-43754824 GCF_032884065.1 Artemia franciscana | reverse complement strand
TACAATTGTCCATGGGAAAAACAATCAGTATTAAGATCTATACCACATTTTTCTAATGATTGACCTTGAGCTTTGTTAATGGTGATTGCAAATACTAATCGAATTGGGAATTGCAATCTTTTAAATTGAAAAAGCAGATCCGTTGGAATCATGGGAATGCGAGGAATAAGAACAGCCTCACCCTCATAAGGCCCTGTCAAGATTGTGGCCTCTATTAGGTTTTCCATTGTTTTTCTTACGGCAAGTCGCGTGCCATTGCAAAGCTTTGGTGGGTTGATATTTCTTAAAAGTATTATTGGTACGCCTATTTTTAGTTGTAGCACGTGTGGTGGAAACCCTGAAGGATCTATGGAATTTAAAAATTCAGATGGATAATTAACCGCTTCATTTGGTTCCAAAACTGTGTCGACTGACTTGTAAAGGACTGCCTGGTCTCGAATCTTGGTCAAAACAATATTGTTGATTTCGTGGACGTCTATATTTTTGGGTGCGAGAATCGCTCTTTCACTTAGCCATTTATTATTTTTATAATTTTTTAGAATATTCGGAAATACTTTTTCAATCAATTCATTTTTGGACGTCACTAAATTACAGAAATCAGCAGGTAGTTGTATACGTCCTGAAATTGAGTCTACTGTTTGACCAGAGTCATCGTTTTGCAATCGGACACGCATATTTGTAGTTATTTTTAATATTTTTACGTGTGCCCATAAATTAGAATTTTTTAGGCAAGCATTCATTTCGTCTGCAGGAGTTAAACTACGTAAAAATTGCGAATATACAACATTCTTGGCTTTCCCATTGTCTCTGCATATACAAAGCCGTATGTACTAATAATGACATCATATGCTCGTTTTTATATAGATAGATAGATAGATAGATACAATACAAATTAACTGCGTAAAACTTGCGAATATACAACATTCTTCGCTGTCCAATTGTCGCTGCATATAAATAGATTGTCAGGTTTACCGACCCTCGAACATGCAACGTACAATTGTCCATGGGAAAAACAATCAGTACTAAGATCTATACCACATTTTTCTAATGATTGACCTTGAGCTTTGTTAATGGTGATTGCAAATGCTAATCGAATTGGGAATTACAATCTTTTAAATTGAAAAGGCAGATCCGTTGGAATCATGGGAATGCGAAGAATAAGAACAGCCTCACCCTCAAAAGGCCCTGTCAAGATTGTGGCCTGTATTAGGTTTTCCATTGTTTTTTTTACGGCAAGTCAAGTGCCATTGCAAAGCTTTGGTGGGTTTATATTTCTTAAAAGTAGTATTGGTACGCCTATTTTTAGTTGTAGCACATGTGGTGGAAACCCTGAAAGATCTATGGAATTTAAAAATTCAGATGTATAATTAACCGCTTCATTTGGTTCCAAAACTGTGTCGACTGACTTGTAAAGGACTGCCTGGTCTCGAATCTTGGTCAAAACAATATTGTTGATTTCGTGGACGTCTATATTTTTGGGTGCGAGAATCGCTCTTTCACTTAGCCATTTATTATTTTTATAATTTTTTAGAATATTCGGAAATACTTTTTCAATCAATTCATTTTTGGACGTCACTAAATTACAGAAATCATCAGGTAGTTGTATACGTACTGAAATTGAGTCTACTGGGAGCTTTCCGTTTCCAATTGTCAGCAATTGATCTGAAAATGTTTGACCAGAGTCATCGTTTTGCAATCGGACACGCATATTTGTAGTTAATTTTAATATTTTTACGTGTGCCCATAAATTAGAATTTTTCAGGCAAGCATTCATTTCGTCTGCAGGAGTTGATCTAGGTATTATAGGTAATGTTTGCCTGAAATCTCCCGCAAGCAATATTAATGTGCTGCCAAAGGGTTTCGACTTCCCTCTCAAATCTTTCAAGCATTGATCCAGAGCCTCGAGCGATTTTTTGTGTGCCATTGTGCACTCATCCCAAATAATAAGTTTGCATTGCTGCAATACTTTACCCATCCCAGATGATTTGGAAATATTGCACGTGGGAGTTTCTGTAGAATGCAAATTCAGAGGCAATTTCAAAGCGGAATGAGCAGTTCTTCCACCAGGCAGCAATGTTGCGGCTATTCCGGACGACGCAATTGCCAACGCTATATCATTTTTTGATCGAATTGATGCCAGAATCAGTTTCATCACAAATATTTTACCAGTACCTCCTGGCGCATCCAAAAAGAAAATCTCTCCAACGTTGTTATCGACACAATGCATTATCGTATCATAAATATCTTTTTGTTCCGACGTTAACTTGGAAATGTTATTTTGTACATACGACAATAGATCACTCGTACTGTAACTTTGTTCACGATCCAATTCTACACATGTCGAAACAGCAGCGATACGGTTAGGTGAAGGCATTCCCAAATCCTGAAGAGGTTTGTTTGCCATACGTACGCACAAATCTTCTATAATAACTAAAGTGTAGTTATAAATTTCTGATGTAAAATCAAAAGTCATATCTGACGTCTCTAACTGTTTTCGATGGAATATATCTTCGGATATTTTTGACTTATATTTTTCCCATAACTCTGTAGGAGCTGATGGAGAGCAAGTTGTTAAAATGATGCCAAACAATGCACGAATTTGACTTGGGGTTGACGTTTCGCACGCGTCATTGATGCAGTTATCCCAGTGTTGGTCATTCTCCAATAAATTCAGAGCTTGGCATGCACTACGGTAAGTGTCATGTATAGTACCGTTTACAGTTCTCAAATACTCAAGGATGTCGGACCGGGTACATTCACCAAAAGCAGGCGTAGAAAGAAGCATTCATGTTGATTGGGGTGAACGGTGTAGAGTCTTCCTATCGTGGTATCTTTGAAGATGGTAGGTTGGCCGTCGACTGACTTACCCTGTTTTCGACGTTCAAATACTTTATTTTTAGTATTCCACGTGTAATACGAAGGCACTTCAGTATACAGCAGTTTTTTTGCAAAAGAATCATTTTTGCAAAGGGAAAAAAAGCTGTTAATGTTGTATCCGGTGGATTCAGGACTCTTTGTTGCACGTTGGTTTCCGTGAAATAAACACGTTGACCATTCTGTAAATGTACCGCTAAGTGAACAACAGCTGGACTACGTTCATGTATCGGAAATGAAAGAATTCGCCAAACAGCTTCATTACTGCTTATGTATCTTCCAGCCTGATATTGTACGATTTCGTCGAAATCTTTGATTTCGGGCTGCAAGCCAAAAACTGCCATGTCACTGCCTTTGTTGACGTATTTACATATGTATTTGATTGCCTTTACGGAGTTACAGTATTCAACGTTTATGTGTGCATTAAATGTTTTTGATAATAATGGGGAATATGGAACAACCCACTGGTTATCTACTTCGATGGTGGTACCGTTACGCTTCTTTATTATTGCTGTTTTACCGCCATCTTCAGTAGATCTTCTTTTATATTGTGGGTAACCATCATTGCCAGTAATTGTGTTCGATACTAAAAGTCGAGGATATTGCTTTGTGCACCTTCCTTTGGCCATGCATGGTGAATTTTCGTTCAGTGCACCGCAAGGTCCATGTATCATATTTTTTACAATAATATCATGTAACCCCTTATCGACATTTTTATCAGGTATTTCAGCGGAAATCACATCATCAATTTCGTTCGAAGTAATTTTTTTATGTAGCCAGATTAGTATATGTGCGTGTGGCAAACCTCGTTTTTGCCATTCCACTGAGTACATCCAGCATCGCACTGACCCAAACACTTCAAGTTTTACTATGTAGTTTATCAGTGATTTCAACTTTTGCCGGAAGACACGGGCCGTAATGTCATGCCTATGAACCGCCGATTGTCCTTGAAGTAAAAGCTGCAGTATCTCGTCCCAAGATTGATTACATGTAAATGTAATAAATAAATCTGGACGACCATAGAGACGAACATACGCAATAGCATCTTGAGCATATTCATGCATATGACGGGGACTGCCAGCATATGACGAAGGTAAAATTGTTAATCTTCCAACGTTTGTGGTATTACCGTCATTTATAACTGCATCTCGCAAATGAATGTATTGTTCAGAGCGGAGCTTGGTCTGGTTCAGGCGGATATATAGCAAACGTTCTGATTCAATTTTAGCATACATATCAACGACAAATTGGTGAAACAATTCACGGCATTTTAAAATATAATTTTCTTCATCCTGCCGAATCATTAGTCTATAGGAATAATAATGTATTGCACTGCATTTCTTATTCATTTCTTTGTTAGTGGCTGGATTCATCAATTTAATATTAAAGTGATAGCCGTCGGCTCCATCCCAAAAAATGATAGGATATTGTAGGGCATCGTAGCATCGATGAGATTCAGCAATTCTTAGCAACTGATCGTTTCGCTTATGAAGATTAATATCTCGAGGTAAAAACTGATCACCAACCATAACGATTGCCACTTCGTCGATAGTTGGAGCATTGTATCTACGCACATGTTGGCCAGGAGGCGTTTTGTCACCGGAAATAAAAATTTTATGCGTATCAGTAGGCATCAAATCGATGGCTGTTTTGAACACACGCACTAAATTATTATTTTCGTGGAAAAGATGTTGCAATTGGGAAACGATTGTCCTTTCAACGTTGGGAGAAATTTCGCAACGTGCATTCAATTCAGAATTTCTATCACTGATGAAGTACAATTGTAAAAATTTATGATTCTCGCCTGAGAATGGTAGAAGAGACCCTGCTCTATGATAAATTTGCCCTTTTACTTTGAAAGTAGACATAAATTGATCTGGATTTTCGATTTGGGCTCCAAACGACGTCATTTGGAAACATGAGTTGTATTTTCTGATTTGTGACAAAAAACGCTTAGATTCTGACGTAGTTCCAGTAAGGAAAGTCTTCAATGGCTCTGGTGGTGCAGCCAATAGAGGAAGTTTAACTTTTCCTGAGGCGCAACACATTCCCATTGTTTCACCATTGAATTTCAAGGCTTTGCAATAGGGACAAATTTTAGACATTGTCCCGATTTGAACACATCTACTCAAGCTATAATCATCGACTGGGTTGTACCTGAATGCCAGGCGATAACTTTCAGGTTGCTCTGATTCCTCGGCACGCTTTCTTTTCTTACTTTCTCTATCAGCAGCAAGCCTGATTTCTTGCTGTTCTTGTAATTCCTCGGCACGCCTTCTTTTTTCACTTTCTCTTTTAGCAGCAAGTCTGCTTCCGCGTTGCTCTGGTAGTTCCTCGGCACGCTTTCTGTTCTTTCTTTCTCTATCAGCCTCAAGCCTGTTTCCTTGCTGTTCTTTTGATTCCTCGGCACGCTTTCTATTCTTTCTTTCTCTATCAGCCTCAGGCCTGTTTCCTTGCTGTTCTTTTGATTCCTTGGCACGCCTTCTTTTTTCACTTTCTCTTTTAGCAGCAAGTCTGCTTTCGCGTTGCTCTGGTAGTTCCTCGGCACGCTTTCTTTTCTGACTTTCTCTATCAGCAGCAAGTTTTTTGGCATAGACTCTTTGAGCATCTTCATCGGCTTTTGCCATTGTAAGTTCATCAGTCATTGTAAACTTAAACATTAATAGATTTCTACGTGAACATATGTCTTAAATATCTTGAATGACGTCACCGTCAAAGCAAAAATGACGACAAATAATTTCATGACGTCAGTCAACACAGAGACATGACGTCACCTGATCCACAGACACACAGACAGACAACTTATTTTTATATAGATAGATAGATAGATAGGTTGTCTGTCTGTCTGTCTGTGGATCAGGTGACGTCATGTTTCTGTGTTGACTGACGTCATGAAGTTAGTTGTCGTCATTTTTGCTATGACGGTGACGTCATTAATGGTATTTAAGACATGCGTTCACGGAAAAATGTTTAATTGTAAAATGACTGAAGAACCTACAATGGCAACAGCCGAGGAAGCTGCTCAAAGAGTCTATGCCAAAAAACTTGCTGCTGATAGAGAAAGTAAGAAAAGAAAGCGTGCCGAGGAATCACAAGAACAGCAAGAAAACAGGCTTGCGGCTAAAGAACGTAAAACCGCGCAGTTAGATGAAAATCCACTTGGAAAGCGAGAGTCAAAACATATCAAAACTGAAAATGATAGCGATGATGATTGGGTTTGGGATTTTGACTTGGATAAGGTCATCAATGCCTACCAGATTTAAGTTAAAAAACAAAGGTTCGGCGATATGTACTTCATAAAGACGCTGAAAAATAAAGAAGAAAAAAAACTGAAAAATGTAAAAAAATAAAAAAAACTAAAAAGAAAAAACACTCAAAGATAAATTACAGACCGGGACACAAATGACGACCGACACAGAGGGAATATAAATGACGACCAGGAACCTCAAAGAAAAATTACAGACTGGGACAACCGGACACAAATCACGACCGGGAATATAAATGACGACCGGGACGCAGGGACACAACTACAACGGGGACGCCGGGGGCACAGGCGGGATATATAATTGACGACTGAGACACAGGGATTGTTTGAATAGAAATTACAGACCGGGACACCGGGACACAAATGACGACCGAGACACTGGGACACAGGGAATATAAATGACGACCGGGACACTCAAAGAGAAAATACAAACTGGGACACCAGGACACAAATGACGACCGGGACACAGGGAATATAAATGCTATTTATATGCACAGACAATGGGACAGCGAAGAATGTTGTATATTCGCATGTTTTACGTAGTTAAAAATATATATTTATATCTATCTCAATTCACAGGTGGGACACAGGGACACAGCTACAATGGCGCGTAACTAATATGGCGCGTAACGACTTACGCGCGCGGGGGGGCGCGAAGCGCCCCACCAACTAGGTGTTACAGCTAGTATATATATATATATATATATATATATATATATATATATATATATATATATATATATATATATATATATATATATATATATATCTTTCTATATTCACAGTTGGGACACAGGGACACAACTACAATGGCGCGTAACGACTTACGCGCGCGGGGGGGCTTGGAGGAGCGCGAAGCGCCCCCACCAACTAGGTGTTGGGGTGGCGCGAAGCGCCATCCCAACAGCTAGTATGTTATATATATATATATATATATATATATATATATATATATATATATATATATATATATATATATATATATATATATAAATAAGTTGTCTGTCTGTGTGTCTGTCTGTCTGTCAGGTGACGTCATGTTTCTGTGTTGACTGACGTCATGAAGTTAGTTGTCGTCATTTTTGCTTTGACGGTGACGTCATCTATATATATATAAAAATATCATTTTTGCTTTGACGGTGACGTCATTCAAGATATTTAAGACATATGTTCACGTAGAAATCTATTAATGTTTAAGTTTAAAATGACTGATGAACTTACAATGGCAAAAGCCGATGAAGATGCTCAAAGAGTCTATGCCAAAAAACTTGCTGCTGATAGAGAAAGTCAGAAAAGAAAGCATGCCGAGGAATCAAAAGAACAGCAAGGAAACAGGCTTGAGGCTGATAGAGAAAGAAAGAACAGAAAGCGTGCCGAGGAATCAAAAGAACAGCAAGGAAACAGGCTTGAGAGACAGAAGGAGAAAAGGAAGACTGTTTTCCTAAATTAGTGATTAATATAGACCAGCACTTGAATGAGGCCTTAACCCTACTCATCCATACAATCACACAGGTCAAACAGCATAGCCACACACAATCAACCATAAAGAATAATCCATGGACAGGCAGTCATGTCGTCAATAAGTATAAGTCGTCATTTACCAAACAATAGAAAAAATAATATAGACAAATAATTCAGAGGCAATACCCAACATAAGGGCTCATCAGGAGAATACACTGGCCTATATAGGGTTTCGCCACTCTAAATTCTCTACCCAGCACAGTGTTGTGGCTACCACAGAATATCCATGGCATCCCCGCGTCAGGTATCACCCCCAAAATACATGCCTATGAAAAAAAAACCAGCAAATGTAAAACAACCAAGTAAAACCAAAAACAAGCTTATCCTGTTAATATATCCCTCCTTTTAGCAACAATAGGTAAACTAAATATTATAAATTTTACCAAATCACAAATATTAACACATTGCAAAAAACCTGAATGAACTAAACAATTATATAATTCATCTTTACCATGTGGCTAACTTTTTAGAAAATCCGCTCAATTAGAAACACAATTCAAAATAAATGGCGCTGTGACAACATTTCTCGAACCTCCGAAATTAGTTAAAAATTTCTTTAAGTATTTAGACATATATGTATATATATATATATATATATATATATATATATATATATATATATATATATATATATATATATATATATATATATATATATATATATATATGTGTGTTTTTAACTACGTAAAACTTGCGAATATACAACATTCTTCGATGTCCCATTGTCTGTGCATATAAATAGATTGTCAGGTTTACCGACTCTTGAACATGCAACATAAAATTGTCCATGGGAAAAACAATCCGTATTCAGATCTATACCTGACTATTCTAATGATTGCACTTGAGCTTTGTTCATGGTGATTGCTAATTAATCGAACATTCCCTGTGTCCCCGTCGTCATTTATATATCACCCTGTGCCCCCGGCATCACCCTTGTAATTGTGTTCCGGTCGTCATTTATATTCCCAGTATCCCGGTCGTCATTTGTGTCCCAGTGTCCCAGTCTGTAATTTCTCTTTGAGCGTCCCAGTCGTCATTTATATTCCCTTTGTCCCGGTCGTCCCGGTGTCCCGAACCTATTACCTGGAACATACCGCGTTACCAACTCAGCTACATCGGCTTGTATACTTTCGTTTTTGAATTGGTATTATGATGAAATAATTCAGACGTCATATGCGGACAGACAGACAGACAGACATAACACACAAACAACTTATTTTTATATATATAGAAGATATATATATACATATATATTGTGATTCCTCGGCACGCTTTCTGTTCTTACTTTCTCTATCAGCCGCAAGCCTGTTTTCTTGCTGTTCTTGTGATTCCTCGGCATGCTTTCTTTTCTTACTTTCTCTATCAGCCGCAAGTTTTTTGGCATAGACTCTTTGAGCAGCTTCCTTGGCTGTTGCCATTGTAGGTTCTTCAGTCATTTTACAATTAAACATTTTTCCGTCCACGATCTTCTTACAATTTAAAATTTGTCTGAACATTAAATACCTTTAATGGCGTCATCGTCATAACAAACATGACGACAACTAACTTCATGATGACATGACATGACTTCACTCGACAGACAACTTATTTTTATATATATATAAATATATATATATATATATATATATATATATATATATATATATATATATATATATATATATATATATATATATATATATATATATATATATATATATGTATATATATATATATATATATATATATATATATATATATATATATATATATATATATATATATATATATATATATTATATATATATAGTATATATATATATATATATATATATATGTATATATATGTATATATATATATATATGTATATATATATATATATATATATATATATATATATATATATATACATATATATATATATATATATATATATATATATATATATATATATATATATATATATATATATATATATATCTATATAAAAATAAGTTGTCTGTGGATGGATGGATGGATGTGTCAGGTGACGTCACCTGAAAAAACTGGATCAGGTGACGTCAAAACTGAAAAAACTAAAAAAAGGCAAAAACTACAAAAAAAACTAAAAACTAATAAAAAAAATAAAAAAGCTAAAAAACTAAAAAAACTATAAAGGTAAAAACCAATAAAAAACTAAAAAAAAAACTGAAAAAACTAAAAAAAGGCAAAAACTACAAAAAAAAACTAAAAACTAATAAAAAAAGTAAAAAAGCTAAAAAACTAAAAAAACTAAAAAAACTAAAAAAAGGTAAAAAACTAAAAAAAATAAAAAATAAAAAAAAAACTAAAAAAAAGGAAAAAACTGAAAAATAAGCTAAAATAAAGGTAAAAACCAATAAAAAACTAAAAAGAAAAAAAGGAAAAAACTAATAAATGACGACACTCAAAGAGAAAGCGACCAGGACAAAAGGAATGTTCGATTAGCAATCAACAAAGCACCGGGACACAGGGAGTATAAATGACGACCAGGACATAAGTAAAAAAAAAAAACTATCTATATATATAAAAATAAGTTGTCAAACTAAAAAAAGGCAAAAACTACAAAAAAAACTAAAAACTAATAAAAAAGCTAAAAAACTAAAAAAACTAAAAAAAAGGCAAAAACTACAAAAAAAACTAAAAACTAATAAAAAAAATAAAAAAGCTAAAAAACTAAAAAAACTAAAAAAACTAAAAAAAGGTAAAAAACTAAAAAAACTAAAAACTAAAAAAAACTAAAAAAAAGGAAAAAACTGAAAAATAAGCTAAAATAAAGGTAAAAACCAATAAAAAACTAAATAAAAAACTGAAAAAACTAAAAAAAGGCAAAAACTACAAAAAAACTAAAAACTAATAAAAAAAGTAAAAAAGCTAAAAAACTAAAAAAACTAAAAAAACTAAAAAAACTAAAAAAAGGTAAAAAACTAAAAAAAATAAAAAATAAAAAAAAACTAAAAAAAAAGGAAAAAACTGAAAAATAAGCTAACATAAAGGTAAAAACCAATAAAAACTAAAAAGAAAAGAAGGAAAAAACTAAAAAAAAATTTCATCTAAAAAACTAAAAAAAACTAAAAAAGGTAAAAACTAAAAGAACTAAAAAAGAAAAAAATAAATGACGACACTCAAAGAGAAAGCGACCAGGACAAAAGGAATGTTCGATTAGCAATCAACAAAGCACCGGGACACAGGGAGTATAAATGACGACCAGGACATAAGTAAAAAAAAAAAATAACAAAACTAAAAAGAAGGTAAAAACTACAAAAAAACTAAAAAGAAAAAAACTAAAAAAAGGCAAAAACTAAAAAAAAACTAAAAACTAATAAAAAAGCTAAAAAACTAAAAAAACTAAAAAAAGGCAAAAACTACAAAAAAAACTAAAAACTAATAAAAAAAATAAAAAAGCTAAAAAACTAAAAAAAACTAAAAAAACTAAAAAAAGGTAAAAAACTAAAAAAACTAAAAACTAAAAAAAACTAAAAAAAAGGAAAAACTGAAAAATAAGCTAAAATAAAGGTAAAAACCAATAAAAAACTAATAAAAAACTGAAAAAACTAAAAAAAGGCAAAAACTACAAAAAAAAACTAAAAACTAATAAAAAAGTAAAAAAGCTAAAAAACTAAAAAAACTAAAAAAACTAAAAAAAGGTAAAAAACTAAAAAAAAAAAAATAAAAAAAAAACTAAAAATAAGGAAAAAACTGAAAAATAAGCTAAAATAAAGGTAAAAACCAATAAAAAACTAAAAAGAAGAAAAGGAAAAAACTAAAAAAAAATTTCATCTAAAAAACTAAAAAAAACTAAAAAAGGTAAAAACTAAAAGAACTAAAAAAGAAAAAAATAAATGACGACACTCAAAGAGAAAGCGACCAGGACAAAAGGAATGTTCGATTAGCAATCAACAAAGCACCGGGACACAGGGAGTATAAATGACGACCAGGACATAAGTAAAAAAAAAACTAACAAAACTAAAAAGAAGGTAAAAACTACAAAAAAACTAAAAAGAAAAAAAAACTAAAAACTAATAAAAAAACTAAAAAATCTAAAAATCTAAATAAACTAAAAAAGAAAAAAAAAGGAAAAAAATAAAGGAGAAAAACAAAACTAAAAAACGAATGTATATACAGACCGGGACACCGGGATACAAATGACGACCGGGACACAGGGAATATAAATGACGACCGGGACACAGGGACACAACTACAACGGGGACACCGGGGGAAACAGGGGGATATAAATGACGACCGGGACAAAAAAACTAAAAAGAAAAAAAAACTAAAAACTAATAAAAAAACTAAAAAATCTAAAAATCTAAATAAGCTAAAAAAGAAAAAAAAGGAAAAAAATAAAGGAGAAAAACAAAACTAAAAAACGAATGTATATACAGACCGGGACACCGGGATACAAATGACGACCGGGACACAGGGAATATAAATGACGACCGGGACACAGGGACACAACTACAACGGGGACACCGGAGGAAACAGGGGGATGTAAATGACGACCGGGACACCGGGACAGGGAATGGTCGATTAGCAATCACCATCAACAAAGCTCAAGGGCAATCATTAGAATCATGAGGTATAGATCTGAATACAGATTGTTTTCCCATGGACCATTATATGTTGCATGTTCAAGAGTCGGTAAACCTGACAATCTATTTATATGCAAAGACAATGGGACAGCAAAGAATGTTGTATATTCGCAAGTTTTACGTAGTTAAAACCATATATATATATATATCTATCTATATTCACAGGTGGGACATAGGGACACAACTACAATGGCGCGTAACTATTATGGCGCGTAACGACTTACGCGCGCGGGGGGGCTTGGGGGGGGCGCGAAGCGCCCCCACCAACTAGGTGTTGGGGTGGCGCGAAGCGCCACCCCAACAGCTAGTATATATATATATATATATATATATATATATATATATATATATATATATATATATATATATATATATATATATATATGTATATATATATATATATATATATGGGGAAACTCTCTTTACAAAAAGGTTATTTTGGGTTTAATTGACTCTCTCTTCCTAAGAAAATTCCTAATCCTTATTTATCATCCCCCTCCCTTTTCGTTTAATCTTCAGATTAGTGTGAGCCCAAGGAAAATACAAAGTTCCCGGCTTGGATTTCAAGACTCATTTCAAGAGGGATTTCAAAATTAGCTTGTTCAGAGGCACCGAGAGTGGCATCAATTTATGAAGTTTTCACAGAATAGGATTCCTACAAGAGGCTAAGGAGGTTGATGCCTATTTAAGTACTCTTTATTTGAATTTGTGTGTGCCATTTACAGCAGTATCATGTAATAAGATTCGTTGGAAGATTTATCAGTGAAATTCGTTGGAAGATTAATCAGTGAAATTCGTTGGAAGATTAATCAGTGAAAGGTTTCCATCTATGATTTAATCGACGGAATGGAAATAGTGTAAGAACGTGTAAGTGTGTTACCCTTAATTCAGCACGATCAGGGCCAATGTACCTTGAGTTTGGACTCAGTACTTGGAAATCAAGGAGTGCAGATAAGCCCTCGGAAGGAATCTGTCGTCACCATGCTCAAGGAAGTCGGCTTAGGAATGATTAACGTCTTCTTAGGTTACCGTTCGAGTTGAGACTCAGGCACATCCAGGAACAATCAGTCTGATGTAGTTTCAAGGAGCAAATATATTTATACAGTAGTCCAAAATAAGGGAAATGTTTAAGAAACAATAATAATGTCTACGAATGTGTATTATGCAAAGGTATATGCTTAGGGAGGGAGGGGCCCCTCACAGAAATGTAACTTCAGTACCCAAATTTGGAATGAAAAGATTGTATCTACTGGAGTGGGTAGCGCCGAAACACAAATGAACAATAAACAAGTATTGACGTAGCAAAGACAATGAAAATGAAAATCAATTTTTTAAACTGGTTAAGTGGATACTAACACAACCATTTATATCTTAAAAAATTATGAATACCCAGAAACTCAGTTTTTAATGTAAAAGACATTCGATGTAGGTATGCAGTTTTAGCACCTAACGGACTCCAAGTTCAAAAATAAAAACATATGTTAAAAATCAGCAAATAATGAACGAAAAAGATATCATGATTGAGCCCTAGAAAGTAAAACTTTCCTTATTGTTGTAGCAAAAGATAAACAATATCCTAAATTGACAGTATAAACTGGGTAAAAAAGCAGTGATTGAATAATTAACATTACGTAAGAATATAACCCTAACATCCTGTTACCAAATAGGAATTGAAAAGAAATAAATGTATTATTGAAGACCTAAAAATCTAGGCTGTATATTTGCGTTTTATTATTGAAATTCTTAAAGATTAATTACTTAAAATTATTAGTTAATTGTCTTACCGACAGGAAGATATTTTTAGAAATCCCAATAGGTCTATTTTATTTTGTTGCATTTGTCCTTTAAGTTCACTATTGACGAATCAATAGAATCTTTTTTCTTCTGATTCCAACAATATCACTCTTCTTACTTAATTTTGATTTATTCCCAAAAGCTTTATTGTTCAATAGCAAATAACTTTAGCACCCTATTGATTGAAATAATCCTGGACTATAAGATGAAGGTAAATCGGACGGTATAACCGTTCGGTTCAGCTTTTGTGGGAACAGAAAATGTTTCTGCTTGTTTCTTTTCACGATTCAGTGTGCAACAAGGATAAGCTTTACACAACGTATAACTTGACTTGACTTACTTGCATAGGGTTTCTACCGGGCACTTTCCCGCATAGAGAGTGACTTCTGCCTCCTCCATCCACCTTGGTCCATGGCAGGAGTTTGCGCTTCGCTCGGTCTGATTTTTGCCGTCACCAGGGACTCGGATAGGCTATCAAACCATGGTTTCTTTGGTCGGTCGCGAGGTTAATTCGAACCGACTTTCTTAGGGTCAAAGTCAAAGATCGTCTTTTCGGGTAAATGTAGGGACATTCGAGGTAGGTGTCGAAACCATCATAAGGTACCATCGGCTTCTTGGCTCTAAAACCGAGACACTGAAAACTGGAAGAGCTGCAGCAGCTTCTCATTACCCAGGCAACCAAACCACCGCAGACCTTTGATCCTTCTCAGGCTCTCCGACTGATATACATCGATGACTTTTAGGATTGCGGCTGATGCATGCCATGTTTTAGCTCTGTAAAGCATCACAAAACCAACAAGGGTGTTGAAAAATTGCAGTTTAGCTGAAGGAGTGAAATTCGGTTTTCACAAAGGCAACGGTTAAACCTGACCACGGCAGAAGATGCTTTGAATATCTTTGCTTGCATCTCCGAGGGAAGCAAGCCACCTGCAGAAATCGTGGAGGCCTATAATTTAAACCTATTGACAACTTCGATGCTAGTTGATATATCTAGGCTAAATGGAGAATGGACAGCAGAAGAAGACGTCTACTGCTATAATTGTCGTTTGATTCCAATTTGACTGTATTCCCACTTTTCCGGCCTCTTCTCGCTGGATTCGAAACGCTTCAAGCAACTTATCCACGGATTCCACCAGGATTGCCAAGTCATCAGCAAAATCAATATCTGAGATGACACGATCTCCAAGCTTGAGTCAAAAGCTGAGACGTGAAGTGGTCTTTTTCATAGCCGGGTCTATAATGATACTGAAGAGGTCTGGAATATTAAAGAGGCCACTGCGCATCCTTACCGCAACCCTGCGGTGATTTGGAAGAAAGAAATGTACTGGTAATTGACTTAGACACAGCTCTCTGTACCATGGTGTAGAGCTTGGAAGAGTCTGCAGTGTTTATCAGGGAGGTCAGTCGACTATGGAGTCCGCCAAAGAGCTTCTTGGTCCACTGAGTCAAACGCAGCACTGAAATCGACGAAGACAAAAAAGCTGTCTGTCAGAATTCCACGGTTTACTCTATTATCTTACGAATCAAGAAAATCTGCTTTATGGTTGAACGGTCTAACATAAAACCAGCTTGATCTGGTCATAGAATTCTACGAATAATATTACAACATCGATCCAGCAGGACCACTGAGAAAACTTTTCCAGGGACTGAAAACAGAATAAATCGACGGCAATTTGAGCAGTCGCTTCTACAGTCTTACTTCTTCCAAAAGAGAATTATGTCATCCTTCCACCAATCTTTGGAAATTATATCTGTTTGCCGGATTATAGAGTACAATGTATATAAAACAGGAGTATTCTAGGACATGCATATTTTAGCAGCTCAGAGCTTAAGCCACAGATGCCTTCAGCATCTGTGATTCTCGAGACAAGAGAATTCATCAGGAAGTGGCATCCCCTTTCTGGATAGGTTGGGTCCTAATGGGGATTTTTATTTTCTGTGAGATGTCGGAGATGCTTGAACAGGCTATGAATGTCTTTCTTTTTTACTGCTAGTTCAATTTCCTCGGCTTCCTTGCAACAAACTGAGTTTGGTCCCTGTGAATGAGCCTGTTTCAGTCTCCATTAAGCCTTCGATAAATTGTCATTTCCCAAAGAAATTATGCCCTTTGTCTTTGCTCTATGACCTGTAGTGTTTCATTAGTCAGTCACAATTTCTTTGGAAAAGTTCCCTCGCCAGGCGTGTTCGCTGCTCCTGAGCTTCGGGCGGGTCTTTTGGCTTAGGTTTTCCAATATCTGCAGTGACGGCCGTTCTTTGTGATCGTTGGGCTTGGAGGTGAAGCTGGATTTTGGCCTAAACAAGCCTTTGATCTACATCTCTATTGTTCTATAACACATAACAGCCAAAATAAAATTGGTAGAGAATTCCAGTTTTTAGGTACGAGTAGACCTAAGATTGAGCAAGGGGGCATTAAATATTTTCACCTTGATGTTCTTTGTACTTTAACGATTTTGGGAATGACTTGTATCAAGTTACAAGTTAAGAGCAAAAAGCAGGACGTCCTCCAAACGGGCAGGAAGAGGTCATAAGAAACAATTTAAAAGAAATTTTAACTTAATGGAAGAGAAGAAAAATTAAACCTTTGAACAGATTGGAAGAAGGAGGAGCATTAGAAGCTATGTTGGCCAGAGGCACTTTGTAAGTGTGGTAAATTCTTAGTAGTAGTATTAGCAGTGGCATGATTCTGTTCCACTCAAAAACTTAAGAACTTTGATAAATTCCTATGTCTCCTTGAAAAAAATGATTAATCCCCTACTCAATGATGATTAATGAGCCATGGAAACATAGCAAAACAGTTCGTGGTGACGAATTGAAAGTAATGAGCGACCCGGCTGAATAGTAGCCGAAACTCTAAAAAATAAATTTTGTTACAAATAGATACATCAAAAGAATGAATTTTTTTGCTGATTTCAAATATATAACTTTGACCAAGTTTAGTCTTACCCATCAAAGTTACGAGCCTGATAAAATTTGTTTTATTTCGAAAAAAGAAGGAACATCCCCTAAAGTCATAGAATTTTAATGAAAGTCACACAATCACATTTAGCGTATCAGAGAACTCTACTGTAGAGGTTTTAAGGTCATATCTGCAAGAACGTAGAATTTTTGTATTTTTTGCCTGAAGAAAGATCACGAATGCGTGTTTATTTGTTTTTTTTTCTCAGGGTTAATCGTATCAACCCAGTGGTATTAGAATATCGCAAGAGGGCTCATTTAATCGAAAATTAGAAGTTCTTGCGCCCTTTCTAAGTAATCATAAAATAAGAGGGCAATTAGGCCCCAGCCAAGTTCATTTTTTCCCCAAAGTTACCCAAACACAATTTTGAGATAGCCATTTTGTTCACCATAGTCGAAAGAACTTCAAACTATGTCTTTGAGGGTGACTTGATCCCCCACAGTCCCCGGAGGAAGGGCTGAAAGTTGTGAATTTTTCCCATTGTTTACATATAGCATTGGTTATTGGGAAGTATTCACACATTTTTAGGGGGGATTTTTTCTGGTAGCTGAGGGGGGATAAGTGGGAGGATCTTTCCGTAGAGGAATTTTTCATGGGGAAGGGAATTTTTCATGATTCCCAAGCATTATTTAAAGAATGATCAGAAATTAAATAAACAAATGTTTCTTCAACTGAAAGTAAGGAGCAACATAAAAACTTTAAAACGAACATAAATTATTACGTTTATGAGGGAATTTGCCTTCTCGTCAATACCTCGCTCTTTATATTAAAGTTTTCAGCTTTAACTAACTTTTTTCTCGCTTGGAGTCTTTATTATAGTTTTATAGATTAACTGCTAGTCAATGTCGCTTCTTCGTCGTCAAAAACTCATTAGTTTCGACACGCTTCAGTGTCACATCTGAACAAATTACACTTTCCTCCTACTTTTAGACACAAACAAAGGAGCTATAAAAACAAGTCCTAGAAAAAGGACAAACAAACAATATAGTGGGTAATGGTTTCTACCTTTTCTTATCTCATTCAAAATGTTCCCCTGGAGATTTAAGCGTTGGAGCGTCTTTGTTCCAAAATTCAATTCCTTCGTCACGACTGGCATCAGATTATAGCTTAGATCAATTTCTCGCAGCTTGTAAGGGATCCAAGGGTTCTCTGGGAAACTCTTTTGAGTAATGAAACTTATACGATTATGGCTTAGATTGATCTGGAAAAGAACATAATAGATTCCGGGGAGCTTAAAGTGAAAGGGCATTGGCCTCCTCACGAAGGTCCAAAATCGGTAACGCAAAGGATTCCGTTTGTTCCGAAAAACTTATATCAAGGACGAGGATGTAATGCTAAGACCAACTGATGCAGCATACTAAAAGACTCATGAAAGGTTTTGAATTACAAATGGAATAGTTGTGGGCAAGTCAAGTTATGGCTAATTGTAGAAAAAGCCAAGACAGATGGTTCAATTAACTGAGAAGAAAAACACGGCATTAATCCCCTCCCCCCTTCATTACCGTTGTTATCATTTCCCACTTATGTTACACCTCTCATGCATGTCACTACGCAATACACTCCACAATACTCCATTCATAAAAGGTTTTGCGTAATTTTAATCTAATGCAACCAGGATTCTATTTGGAGAGGGGCAGAATTATTCTCTAAGTAGGGGGTTAAATGATGAAAAAATGTTAACCACTGTATTCAACTTATATATATATATATATATATATATATATATATATATATATATATATATATATATATATATATATATATATATATATATATATATATATATATATATATAAAAGCTATTAAAATGAGTTTATGAAAGGTCATAGGTGGAGAGGAATCGCATCCTTAGTGGGACCTCATTGTCTATCCTCGACAAAAAAAAAAAAAAATTTTAGTTATGAAGCAAAAACGACTATAGTTAAGAAAAAAAAGAAGAAAAAAATCCCAAAGCGGCAAATTCCCAATAATTCCGTAAAGGAGTTATTTTCCCATTCTTCTTTAAATTTAGGCTACTGTTCAGTGTTTCTTTTGTGTATATTTTCCTTTTATCCATATCATTTTTATTTCTTTTTTTTATGTGTAATACAAGTTCAGCACTATTCGCTTCTGAGAGCCATTTTTAAAAGTAAAATTTTAACACAAACTTACTATTTTTCATTTCTTTAGTATGATTTCTGAAAAGTAAAGGACGAATTTTTCATTACTTTCTTTGATGCGCATTTAGTTCCTAAGTATTCTGCTTTAAGATAAAAAGTTTTGAAAATTCCGAAGCGAATCTAATAATACTAATGCTTACACTGGGGACATAAAAGCCAAAGAACGATTTTCTGCTTTGTATTTTAGTTTTAATTTATAGCTGCATACTAAAATAGAAAGAAAAAAGAAGTGAGAGAGAACTTCTAAAAGCACTAAGAAAAACTTCCCTAATCTCTGTTCTTTTTCCCATGAAAGCCCGATGTGAACAACTTAGCTTTCCTTCAGAAGACTTTCCCAGCGTGTATATCACAGTGCTTATGACAGAGAATAGTAAAAACCAACACATGTTCTGTGTTCAAATATATGTATTTTTTACAAGGTTGATCGCATGAAACAGGTAAAAAATAAAGTGTTGAATAAAGGCTCAAGAAATCAAAACTTTTTAGCCCAATTGTTTTGTTTCCGTGGAAACATGTATCTTTTGTGCAGTCATACAACCACAAGGACAAATGTGCATCTTAGCAAAATTTTTTCATAGTCTGTATATAAAATATTTGAAGTTCTTTTAGGAGGTTACTTTGGAAAAACCCTAAGTATTACCACAAATTTTGATTTATTTAAATTGAAAAAAAAAATAAATAGTTTATGAAGATTGAGAACAGAATTCGTCTTTTCCTATCAAAAGAAATGTCAAGGTTCTTTTCAAAAATCCGACTTCTACTTCGTACTTTTTCCCTGCAATTCTCTTCCTAAGGCAGCTTATAATTTTAAGACAGATTAGCTCACTTTTTCGATAGATGTGCAGTCATCAAACAGTCCATGTGTCTTATTGTCAAGCCTTTCAATCTTATTGTCTGACAAGTCCAAGGACCGGAGAGATACGAGACCTATAAATATATCCCAGCTATAAATAAATCATATCAAGACAATTAATTAACTACCAGAGCCTACGGTCAAAATGTCCTTTATTTATTCTCCTACTTTGACAAAACAACAAGGAACTATGCCACTCATATGTACACATTCATTCGACTCTTGGCCACTCGCCCGTGCAAATTTATGCCCCCGTCTCTTCCTCCCATACCCTAGAGGCTTTGACTGATTTTAGATCCAAGCTTTTGGTCCCTTTTTCATTATTCATTGCCCCTGATGCACAAGAAGCTATTTAGTGAATAGCCTCTTTTCAAAATAGCTTGTGAGATCCCTGAGAAATTACAACAGGGAAAAGGATGGAACAGAGCAATGTTAAAAGACCTTATTAGCGTTTAGCAAGGGAAAGGGTTCATTAAATGGGCCCAAAAAACTAGAATAATACTTGTCAACGTTAAATCACTTACAAAATTAACTTAAGAACATGTGAAATTAGACTGGAGAAACAAGTAAGCCTCTTCTTTTTTTTTAAATGATTAGTATTGTCAAAGGCTACAAGTTAAGTACACAATGGAATGCTGATAAAAGAAAGAAAGTACGAAGAGTCACTAAATTAAACGACATTTTAAGATAATCGTATAATAGCCAAAGTTTAAAGTGAGGCACAAAATTTAAAAGGTGTAAATTTCACAATTTCCGTCAAAAACATAAAACTTCGCTTCTTTCATGAACAAAAACTAAGTAATCCTGTAAAAAGAAAGAAAGAACAGTCTTAAAAATATTAAAGCAAAAAATAATATGTTTAAAAAACTAATTTTCAATAAAGATACATTTTAATTTTGCAATAATCGTTGGTTAGGCACGTACGCAAGAATTGTTCTTGCCAGGCATTAAGAAAAAATCAAACTTTATTTAATAATTTGAATAAAAATTTCCCACAAATTCATCAAAACTTCGTTTTCATGAGGGTCCAGGTCCAAAGACCTCCCCCAGCGTACATCCTTGCATTTGGTAGTTCATAAATATAGTTGAAAAGAAGCATCATCAATAGCTGAATCACTAAACAACTTGAAAGACAAGAGAGTATATGTCTTCTAACAAGTTCCTACAAAAAAAAAAGGTCATATCCATATAAAATTCAGTTATTAATAATAATAATAATTAATTAGTTGTTGTTCAACTTCGTCTCAACATGACGGATAACACAAAATTATAAATTTAGTCCAAGTGCAGAACGACCACAGTTTTTATTCAAAAAAAATGAAATTAAGTATCCAGTAAACATTTGATAGGTTAATTTTGAGTTGCTTTCAAGATAAAAAACTTAGTTCTTTGATGAAAATCTATTAAATAAACAAAAACAAGTTCTTTCAACTGAAAGTAAGGAGCGACATTAAAATTTAAAACGAACCGAAATTACTCCGTATGTGAAAGGGGCTTTTCCTCCTAAACGCCCCGCTCTTTACCCTAAAGTTTTTTACTGTTTTAAAGAGTAGAGTTAAGAGAAAGAGTCAAACTTTAGCGTAAAGAGCGGGGCGTTGAGGAGGAAAAGTCCCTTTCATATACGGAGTAATTTCGGTTCGTTTTAAGTTTTAATGTCGCTCCTTACTTTCAGTTGAAAAAACTTGTTTTTTATTTAATAAATAAAAGAGAAAGGAATACTTTGCGATTGACCACGCCCGTCAGTTCTATGAACTCTGTTATTAAGACGATAAGATATAAAAAGAAATGACGAGAATATTAATAATATTAATTAAATTAATTAATATTAATTAATATTAATAAACTTACTTTAGCGTAAAGAACGAGGTATTAGGAGGAGATGAACCCCTCATATGCGTAATAATTTCTGTTCGATTAAAGTTTTAATGCTGCTCCTTACTTTCAGTTGAAAAAACTTATTCATATTTATTTTTTCATTGCTCTTTAAAAAAAGCTAAAAAAACCTGCGCCCCCTTTATGGAAATTTTCTTCCCCCATGACAAATTCCTCCATGGAAAGATCCCCCCAAATAACCCCCTCCCCTCAATCCCCACCCCTAACCAAGAAAAATCCCCCTGAAAACGTCTATACACTTCCCAATAACCGTTACTATGTGTAAACACTGGTCAAAGTTTGTAACTTGCAGTCCCTCCGACGGGGACTATGGAGGAGTAAGTCGCCCCCAAACAGTTATTAGGTTTTTCGAATGCTGAATAAAATGGCTATCTCACAATTTCGATCCGGTGACTTTGGGAAAAAATGAGCGTGGGGGGGGGCCTAGGTACCCTCCAATATTTTTGGTCACTTAAAAAGGGCACTAGAATTTTTAATTTTCGTTAGAATGAGCCCTCACACGAAAATCTAGGACCAATGGGTCGATACGATCACCCCTGGAAAAAAAACAAATAAACACTCATCCGTGATCTGTCTTGTGGCAAAAAATGCAAAATTCCACATTCGTGTAGATAGGAGCTTGAAACTTCTACTGTAGGGTTCTCTAATACACTGAATTTGATGGTGTGATTTTCTATGACTTTGAAGGGATGTTTCCGCCTATTTTCTAAAATAAGGCAAATATTCTCAGACTCGTAACTTTTGATGGGTAAGTAAAAACTTAACGAAACTTATATATTTATATATAAATCAGCATTAAAATGCGATTCTTTTGATGTAACTATTGTTATTAAAATTCCGTTTTTTAGAGTTTCGGTTACTATTTAGCCGAGTCGCTCCTTACTACAGTTCGTTACCACGAACTGTTTGAAACTAAATAGGCAACGAAAGTACTAGATAGGAAGTTAGTAGTATAGCAAATGGGGCTTCTGCCCCACCTAGATCGACCCATCAGTTTATATAATTTTCAATCAATTTGACATCATTTTAACATATAATATTGCACATTTTGAACATTTTCCATCTCTACATTCAACATGAAAACATGTCCATGGTAATCAAGTTTGGTCTCATTTTTATACTTTTTCATAAAGTAAACACGGGTTCTAGACCCTGACTAGATTACGCCATCAGTTTACTCATTTTTCAATTAAGTTAACACTGTTAATGTAAATATATTTTACATTTTCCCATCCTGAGTTTTAAGATCAAAACAGGTCTTGTGAAAGAAGAATTTAATTATATTCCAGTTTTCTTATACTACCGATAAAATGTAATAATTTAATATTTAGTGGACACTTCGATATCAATATCTAAATAATTTACTTTATCCCAATTTTTTCTTTCAATAATCTTTAGAATCACACTTTTTTCTGATTTTTTTAATTTCTTTTCAAGATCAGCTGCTTTGGAATCGAAACGCTTAGGTGCAAATAGATCCATCATTTCACCTTTAAATTCAATAATGATAAGAGTTTCTTTCCATATTTAGTTGTAGCAAATTTCATTCCTGTAATCGTGCATTCTATTCCAGCGTCTAAATCTTCTTTCCTAATAGTTCCATTATATTTATTTTTCATTTTCATTTCGCTTAAAGGATTCTTCATTTATTAATTATCAGTTTCATTAGTTCTAATAACCAAATAGAAAATAATTTGTCTTTCAATTAGCTCTGGCTTTCTTCCCAAGAGAAGCCGTCAATCGGAATTCTGAAAAAAAATCCAAAAACGCGCTAGAAACTTGTCAAATGAAACACAAAAAGATTATATAAAATCTTCTTACAGTTCAAGGAGATTTTATATAATCTATATATATAAAATCTTCTTACAATTCAAGGAGATTTTATATAATCTATATATATATATATATATATATATATATATATATATATATATATATATATATATATATATATATATATTATATATATATATATATATATATATATATATATATATATATATATATATATATATATATATATATATATATATATATATATATATATATATATCTATATATATAAAAATAATTTGTCTGTGTGTCTGTGTTTCAAGTGACGTCATGTCTAAGAAAATCGTTCGAAGACAAATTTTTAATTGTAAGAAGATCTGGGACGGAAAAATGTTTAATTGTAAAATGACTGAAGAACCTACAATGGCAAAAGCCGAGGAAGCTGCTCAAAAGACAAATCCTTAATTGTAAGAAGATCGTGGACGGAAAAATGTTTAATTTTAAAATGACTGAAGAACCTACAATGGCAACAGCCGAGGAAGCTGCTCAAAGAGTCTATGCCAAAAAACTTGCGGCTGATAGAGAAAGTAAGAAAAGAAAGCGTGCCGAGGAAAACATAAAAAAAGGAAAAAAACTGAAAAATCAAGGAGAAAAACAAAACTAAAAAAATAAAAATAAAAAAAAAACTAAAAAGGTAAAAACTGCAAAAAAAAACTAAAAAGAAAAAGAAAAAAAAACTGTTAAAACTAAAAAAAGGTAAAAACAAAAAAAAAACTAAAAAGAAAAAAGGGGAAAAACACAAAAATTTATTTCATCATATACCAATTCAAAAACGATAGCAATCACCATCAACAAAGCTCAAGGGCAATCATTAGAATCATGAGGTATAACTAAAAAAAAACTAAAAAGAAAGACCAATTCAAAAACGAATGTATATACAGACCGGGACACAAATGACGACCGGGACACAGGGAATATAAATGACGACCGGGACACTCAAAGAGAAATTACAGACTGGGACACCGGGACACAAATGACGACCGGGACACAGGGAATATAAATGACGGCCGGGACACAGGGACACAACTACAACGGGGACGCCGGGGGGCACAGGGGGATATATAAATGACGACGGCGACACAGGGAATGTTCGATTAGCAATCACCATCAACAAAGCTCAAGGGCAATCATTAGAATCATGAGGTATAGATCTGAATACGGATTGTTTTTCCCATGGACAATTATATGTTGCATGTTCAAGAGTCGGTAAACCTGACAATCTATTTATATGCACAGACACTATATATATATATATATCTATCTATATAAAAATAAGTTGTCTGTCTGTCTGTGGATGGATCAGGTGACGTCACCTGAAAAAACTGGATCAGGTGACGTCAAAACTGAAAAAACTAAAAAAAGGCAAAAACTACAAAAAAAACTAAAAACTAATAAAAAAAATAAAAAAGCTAAAAAACTAAAAAAACTAAAAAAAGGCAAAAACTACAAAAAAAACTAAAAACTAATAAAAAAGCTAAAAAACTAAAAAAACTAAAAAAAGGCAAAAACTACAAAAAAAACTAAAAACTAATAAAAAAAATAAAAAAGCTAAAAAACTAAAAAAACTAAAAAAACTAAAAAAACGTAAAAAACTAAAAAAACTAAAAACTAAAAAAAACTAAAAAAAAAGGAAAAAACTGAAAAATAAGCTAAAATAAAGGTAAAAACCAATAAAAAACTAAAAAAAAAAACTGAAAAAACTAAAAAAAGGCAAAAACTAAAAAAAAAACTAAAAACTAATAAAAAAAGTAAAAAAGCAAAAAAACTAAAAAAACTAAAAAAACTAAAAAAAGGTAAAAAACTAAAAAAAATAAAAAATAAAAAAAAATAAAAAAAAGGAAAAAACTGAAAAATAAGCTAAAATAAAGGTAAAAACCAATAAAAAACTAAAAAAAAAAAAGGAAAAAACTAAAAAAAATTTTCATCTAAAAAACTAAAAAAAACTAAAAAAGGTAAAAACTAAAAGAACTAAAAAAGAAAAAAATAAATGACGAAACTCAAAGAGAAAGCGACCAGGACAAAAGGAATGTTCGATTAGCAATCAACAAAGCACCGGGACACAGGGAGTATAAATGACGACCAGGACATAAGTAAAAAAAAAAAACTATCTATATATATAAAAATAAGTTGTCTGTGGATCTGTGGATCGTGGATCAGGTGACGTCACCTGAAAAAACTGGATCAGGTGACGTCAAAACTGAAAAAACTAAAAAAAGGCAAAAACTACAAAAAAAACTAAAAACTAATAAAAAAAATAAAAAAGCTAAAAAACTAAAAAAACTAAAAAAAGGCAAAAACTACAAAAAAAACTAAAAACTAATAAAAAAGCTAAAAAACTAAAAAAACTAAAAAAAAGGCAAAAACTACAAAAAAAACTAAAAACTAATAAAAAAAATAAAAAAGCTAAAAAACTAAAAAAACTAAAAAAAACTAAAAAAAGGTAAAAAACTAAAAAAACTAAAAACTAAAAAAAACTAAAAAAAAGGAAAAAACTGAAAAATAAGCTAAAATAAAGGTAAAAACCAATAAAAAACTAAAAAAAAAACTGAAAAAACTAAAAAAAGGCAAAAACTACAAAAAAACTAAAAACTAATAAAAAAAGTAAAAAAGCTAAAAAACTAAAAAAACTAAAAAAACTAAAAAAAGGTAAAAAACTAAAAAAAAAACTAAAAAAAAAGGAAAAAACTGAAAAATAAGCTAACATAAAGGTAAAAACCAATAAAAAACTAAAAAGAAAAAAAGGAAAAAACTAAAAAAAATTTTCATCTAAAAAACTAAAAAAAACTAAAAAAGGTAAAAACTAAAAGAACTAAAAAAGAAAAAAATAAATGACGACACTCAAAGAGAAAGCGACCAGGACAAAAGGAATGTTCGATTAGCAATCAACAAAGCACCGGGACACAGGGAGTATAAATGACGACCAGGACATAAGTAAAAAAAAAAATTAACAAAACTAAAAAGAAGGTAAAAACTACAAAAAAACTAAAAAGAAAAAAAAACTAAAAACTAATAAAAAAACTAAAAAATCTAAAAATCTAAATAAACTAAAAAAGAAAAAAAAAGGAAAAAAATAAAGGAGAAAAACAAAACTAAAAAACGAATGTATATACAGACCGGTACACCGGGATACAAATGACGACCGGGACACAGGGAATATAAATGACGACCGGGACACAGGGACACAACTACAACGGGGACACCGGGGGAAACAGGGGGATATAAATGACGACCGGGACAAAAAAACTAAAAAGAAAAAAAAACTAAAAACTAATAAAAAAACTAAAAAATCTAAAAATCTAAATAAGCTAAAAAAGAAAAAAAAAGGAAAAAAATAAAGGAGAAAAACAAAACTAAAAAACGAATGTATATACAGACCGGGACACCGGGATACAAATGACGACCGGGACACAGGGAATATAAATGACGACCGGGACACAGGGACACAACTACAACGGGGACACCGGGGGAAACAGGGGGATGTAAATGACGACCGGGACACCGGGACAGGGAATGGTCGATTAGCAATCACCATCAACAAAGCTCAAGGGCAATCATTAGAATCATGAGGTATAGATCTGAATACAGATTGTTTTCCCATGGACCATTATATGTTGCATGTTCAAGAGTCGGTAAACCTGACAATCTATTTATATGCAAAGACAATGGGACAGCAAAGAATGTTGTATATTCGCAAGTTTTGCGTAGTTAAAACCATATATATATATATATATCTATATATATATATATATATATATATATATATATATATATATATATATATATATATATATATATATATATATATATATATATCTATATTCACAGGTGGGACATAGGGACACAACTACAATGGCGCGTAACTATTATGGCGCGTAACGACTTACGCGCGCGGGGGGGCTTGGGGGGGGCGCGAAGCGCCCCCACCAACTAGGTGTTGGGGTGGCGCGAAGCGCCACCCCAACAGCTAGTATATATATATATATATATATATATATATATATATATATATATATATATATATATATATATATATATATATATATATATATATATATTTTATATATACATATATATATATATATATATATATATATATATATATATATATATCTATATATATAAAAATAAGTTGTCTGTCTGTTAAGTCTGTTAAACTTTGTCTGTTATTCGGCTTGCTTGAATAATGAAATATCTTTGAAAAGACAACAGTATGAAAAGAGATTAAATTTCTTAAAGAGTAAAAAACTGGTAACTTCAAAATTCTATCTATCTATATATATATATATATATATATATATATATATATATATATATATATATATATATATATATATATATATATATATATATATATATATATATATATATATATATATATATATATATATATCTATATATATAAAAATAAGTTGTCTGTGTGTGGATCTGTGGATCAGGTGACGTCACCTGAAAAAACTGGATCAGGTGACAAAACTGAAAACTGAAAAAACTAAAAAAAGGCAAAAACTACAAAAAAAACTAAAAACTAATAAAAAAAATAAAAAAGCTAAAAAACTAAAAAAACTAAAAAAAGGCAAAAACTACAAAAAAAACTAAAAACTAATAAAAAAGCTAAGAAAACTAAAAAAACTAAAAAAAGGCAAAAACTACAAAAAAAACTAAAAACTAATAAAAAAAATAAAAAACTTAAAAAACTAAAAAAACTAAAAAAACTAAAAAAAGGTAAAAAACTAAAAAAACTAAAAACTAAAAAAAACTAAAAAAAAGGAAAAAAACTGAAAAATAAGCTAAAATAAAGGTAAAAACCAATAAAAAACTAAAAAAAAAATTGAAAAAACTAAAAAAAGGCAAAAACTACAAAAAAAAACTAAAAACTAATAAAAAAAGTAAAAAAGCTAAAAAACTAAAAAAAATAAAAAAACTAAAAAAAGGTAAAAACTAAAAAAAATAAAAAATAAAAAAAAATAAAAAAAAGGAAAAAACTGAAAAATAAGCTAAAATAAAGGTAAAAACCAATAAAAAACTAAAAAGAAAAAAAGAAAAAACTAAAAAAAATTTTCATCTAAAAAACTAAAAAAAACTAAAAAAGGTAAAAACTAAAAGAACTAAAAAAGAAAAAAATAAATGACGACACTCAAAGAGAAAGCGACCAGGACAAAAGGAATTTTCGATTAGCAATCAACAAAGCACCGGGACACAGGGAGTATAAATGACGACCAGGACATAAGTAAAAAAAAAAATAACAAAACTAAAAAGAAGGTAAAAACTACAAAAAAACTAAAAAGAAAAAAACTAAAAAAAGGCAAAAACTACAAAAAAAACTAAAAACTAATAAAAAAGCTAAAAAACTAAAAAAACTAAAAAAAGGCAAAAACTACAAAAAAAACTAAAAACTAATAAAAAAAAAAAAAGCTAAAAAACTAAAAAAACTAAAAAAACTAAAAAAAGGTAAAAAGCTAAAAAAACTAAAAACTAAAAAAAACTAAAAAAAAAGGAAAAAACTGAAAAATAAGCTAAAATAAAGGTAAAAATCAATAAAAAACTAAAAAAAAAACTGAAAAAACTAAAAAAAGGCAAAAACTACAAAAAAAACTAAAAACTAATAAAAAAAGTAAAAAAGCTAAAAAACTAAAAAAACTAAAAAAACTAAAAAAAGGTAAAAAACTAAAAAAAATAAAAAATAAAAAAAAAATAAAAAAAAGGAAAAAACTGAAAAATAAGCTAAAATAAAGGTAAAAACCAATAAAAAACTAAAAAGAAAAAAAGGAAAAAACTAAAAAAAATTTTCATCTAAAAAACTAAAAAAAACTAAAAAAGGTAAAAACTAAAAGAACTAAAAAAGAAAAAAATAAATGACGACACTCAAAGAGAAAGCGACCAGGACAAAAGGAATGTTCGATTAGCAATCAACAAAGCACCGGGACACAGGGAGTATAAATGACGACCAGGACATAAGTAAAAAAAAAACTAACAAAACTAAAAAGAAGGTAAAAACTATAAAAAAAAAAGAAAAAAAAACTAAAAACTAATAAAAAAACTAAAAAATCTAAAAATCTAAATAAACTAAAAAAGAAAAAAAAGGAAAAAAATAAAGGAGAAAAACAAAACTAAAAAACGAATGTATATACAGACCGGGACACCGGGATACAAATGACGACCGGGACACAGGGAATATAAATGACGACCGGGACACAGGGACACAACTACAACGGGGACACCGGGGGAAACAGGGGGATATAAATGACGACCGGGACACCGGGACAGGGAATGGTCGATTAGCAATCACCATCAACAAAGCTCAAGGGCAATCATTAGAATCATGAGGTATAGATCTGAATACAGATTTTTTTCCCATGGACCATTATATGTTGCATGTTCAAGAGTCGGTAAACCTGACAATCTATTTATATGCAAAGACAATGGGACAGCAAAGAATGTTGTATATTCGCAAGTTTTACGTAGTTAAAACCATATATATATATATATATATATATATATATATATATATATATATATATATATATATATATATATATATATATATATATATATATATATATATATATATATCTATCTATATTCACAGGTGGGACATAGGGACACAACTACAATGGCACCGTTGATGACACCAATACGATCGGACCAGAGGGCCCAGATCAAGGAGTAAGAAGCAGCCAGCTTCCCTCTAAAAAAATACCCTGCAGGGTTTGCCTCAGAACCCAGGCTGATGTGAGATCACCAGCACGAAAAAAAACAGCCTTGGGGCTGTTATCCATTTTTTTTACCATACCTTATAATAAATCTGTTTTTAATTTTTTATTCTATTAATGATAAATTGGTTATACTATTTTCATTACCTACCCTTTGGGTTTTTATCAGTAAAACTAATCCATAAATTAATAATAAAATAATAACCCAATTCTATAATGGAGCTTCAACAAGTCAGACCCTATTGCGTTCAGGTTTCTAACGCGTGTTTGGATTCAGAAGCTGGTTTGACAAGTACTCATTTGAAAAGAATTTTCTGCTGTTAAAAAAGAACCTTTAGGTAATGATACGTTATTTAGTTAGATGGCATATGAGTAATATGACACGTTTTTAGTCTTAGGAAAAAGATGGTTTGTATTTTTAAAGTTTTGGAGAATATAGTTCAGAAAGTAAGAAAGTTTTTATCTATATCTTAAACTTTACAGGCTTCACGTAATATTTATAACCATTTAATTTCATTTATTTCATATATTTTTTGCGAAGAAAAAACTGTAATGTTTCGCGTAATTTATTTTCTCGTTTAACTATTTCTTCATTAATCAATTCACCTGATTTATGCATAGACAGAAATTCAAAAAATAGAATGAAAAAGCAGTTTTATAGTCAGCCTTTCTTTCTGCTATACTTAGATACTTTTCAAGTATTTCAATCAGAACTGCCCCAAGACATGAAGAAGCAAGGGGTAACAAAGCAAAAGCAGATAAACCTGAGGAATTAAATTTAAATTTGAATAGTAATAAGGCATTGCTAAAATTTCCATAATATTGAAACTTCTACGATAAACAAATAATCTCTTTTCTAGTTCTTCTTCCATTTATTATAAAGTAAACTTTAAATATAATTATGTGGATCCATTCCCTCAAATCTTCTTTTTATATAATCAACACAAAAATGACCACAATTCATATCATTTAAATTTTGACTTGAGTAGAATGATAGGCGATTTACTTAATTGAAGTCTTTAAGTAGTTGATGATTTCATTTCCAGGTTGGATTCAAAGAGAATCATAAAATTCTACAAATTGGTACTTGGGATCATTCAGATAACTTGTCCAATGCGTCCAAGTAGATTCCATACAGTCATAATTGATTACACTATAATATTTTCTTTATTTTACTTAGTAAGTTATCTTGAGAAAAAACACCTCAAAAATAAAGAATGTGGCCTAATTTATTCAATATATCAATATTTATCAACAGTATCATGTGATTTTCGATACTTTCTGGCGTTCCCCGTTTTTTTTGAAGTGAGCATTCTTTGAATTGTCAAATCTCAGCTTTAGCAACTTTTCAGGGTCTTCCACGCTGTTTAGGTACTTTAACCACTTCTGATTGTATTTTTTTGGATTTTCAACGTTTTTGGGAGCTTCAACAACCCATTCCGATCCAGATACAACAATTTTGTGTGTACCTGGTGATTTTAAACTTCGACCTTTCGGCAGAGTCCCCAGTAATGTTAAACCTTCATTTTTACCGTTTGAAGAATGAGTAATTTTATCAGCGGTTTTCTTTCCAGCATACGCACCTAATGCAGCTGCATCATTTGTTAGAGCAGCTTTGCCTATTGAAGCTGATAAACGTATTAAAAATGGAAATAAGTCACTATTTTGAATTAGTTGATGATATGGTATAATTATATAAGCATCTCTATTCTTTATTTTTCCTTGCTTAATTTTTTCATTTTTTTTCTTTTAAGCAATAATTTAACAGGTTCTTTACCAACAATACCATGTTCTATTCGAATTCGGAAATGTTCTTTTTTCTTAATACATCTGTTTATTTTTCCTTTTTTCAAAAGGAAAACACTGATAAGTGTTATCAGTTGTTTTTTCTTTATATTATATTGTAGCGTACTCCTCATTTTTTGAGGGAAATAAAGAAAATAAATAAATAAATAAATAAAGTGCATAAATGAAATGTGTATTCAATAAAGTCAGCTTTTTTATTGATTTCAAATTTATCAAGAAGAGATAGGAACGGTAATCTTGGATGATTTTGAAGTAGCTGTTTGTAAGATAGATCGATATCGCATCTTTTATTTTAATTTTTATATTTTTTAATCTTAGTCACCTGTCTTTTACGAAATGATAGTTTAACAAGTTCTCGTTCATTAACTTTTGTATGCGTTACTCGCACTTTAAATTTTGGTTCTGCATCGAAACACGTTTTAATTTTTGTTTTGAAATTTCAATAAATAAGTAATATACTCTTCCATTTATTAGACAATTATTCTTATAGAAAAAATTCCAACTTAAAGATTTTCATAATACTTTTTCCAAGAAACTTTATAGGATTGATTGTTACTTCAATCTTCCTTTTACTCTCTGTTGATATGCTTCATTGGAATATTGTTCCTGTAAATTTATTACAACATTTCTTGGAATTGTCTAAACGTTCAGACAACTGCATAGAGCGCTTCGAGTATACCTATTAAGTTGACTGCATCTACACCATTTTTGGAGTTTGCAACATTTTTAATTTTTCTGTATTCTGCATTAATATCTTCTTTAATTACTTTTAAGGTATTTTTTACTGATAGTCCTTTGTCATCAACTCTAGTCAATACTCAGGTGATTGATAAATTTTAGTTAATCTATATCTTAACTTAAATACTGATTTATAAGAACTTGTTGGTTAACAAATTCACCCTTGAAATCGTTTAAAATAACTTTCACATTTTATAAATGCATAGCATCTCTCTCTCGTATTGGGTCACCTAGATTAGTATCGTTTCAATTGTAAATCAGGATTACCATCATCATCCAATAATCTGCTTTCGTTACTTGTCTACTTCCGATATTTTCATCCTAAACTTCCAAACTTATTCATTTAGTATACGCAAATCTCATAAAGCGAATATCCAAGTTATTTCTGTAGTTGAGAGATCCATCATTAGTTTTCCAATCAATTTGTAAAAATCTTTTGATTCTTTGTTGTCACATTAAATTAATTTATAGATTTTTCTTTTTTCCAGTCAAATACATTGTTTTGTATGATTCTATCAACTTCTTTTGGATTACAACACTTGAAGAATCCAAAATAGTTACAGTTTAATCAAATAATTTTAGGTGTATCAAAATAGCTCTGAGAAGTATAGATTATTGATGTATTTCGTTTTCTACCTCTCATGAATGAATCTTTAATTTTTTTCTGATTTTTTTTCTGATATAAAATCATCAAAGATAACTAAATTTTGACACTTAGGATATAGGAAATCTACATCAATGATATCACTTTTATCATTACTCCCAACCAAAAGATCCATGTCATTTTTTTCTTCTAAGATATTCATGTTAATCATTAAATCCAAATTTATATTCTTCAAGATCTTTAGCAGACACATAATTTTTTTGAAATTATAAGTAACCATAAATCAAGTTCAAGAGTAAATTGGTTTTACCACATCCCCCAGAAAACAATGCTCGAAACGGCCATTGAGGTGCTAGCAAATGTTCATTTTTAAAAAAGATCTTTTATTTTTTCCACATTTGTATACTTTAATAGGTGCTTTTTAATCTATTCACTAGGTAAAAATGTTTGTAACGTAAAATTCAACTATGAAACTTAAGGATTTGAAGCTTATAGCTTATTTTTAATTATGAAGCATAACTTTAATACCTAAATAGCTTAACTATAATACCTTAATTAGGTTAATAATATTTTAAATAGCTTAAAGCTTCAAGGGATTAAATCCCCAGGGTATCGTGTTTACTTTATTTTTCAAAACTTTTCTTTTAGTGTCATTAGGGTCTAGAGCTTTTTTATTTTGTTTTTCTAAGAACATTCTATGTTTGTTTGCTCTTAAAGTATACTGAGTATCTGATAAGCTTTCTACTTCTCCCAAATATACATCTTTATATTTCTGTAATGTTATATTATCTTTAACGAAATTCGTTTTGATACCTTTCAATTTTTTATTTGCTTCGGTTTCATCGTCACCTTCTTTTAAATCTATATATATAAAAATAAGTTGTCTGTGTGTGGATCTGTGGATCAGGTGACGTCACCTGAAAAAACTGGATCAGGTGACGTCAAAACTGAAAAAACTAAAAAAAGGCAAAAACTACAAAAAAAACTAAAAACTAATAAAAAAAATAAAAAAGCTAAAAAACTAAAAAAACTAAAAAAAGGCAAAAACTACAAAAAAAACTAAAAACTAATAAAAAAGCTAAAAAACTAAAAAAACTAAAAAAAGGCAAAAACTACAAAAAAACTAAAAACTAATAAAAAAAATAAAAAAGCTAAAAAACTAAAAAAACTAAAGAAAGGTAAAAAACTAAAAAAACTAAAAACTAAAAAAAACTAAAAAAAAGGAAAAAACTGAAAAATAAGCTAAAATAAAGGTAAAAACCAATAAAAAACTAAAAAAAAAACTGAAAAAACTAAAAAAAGGCAAAAACTACAAAAAAAACTAAAAACTAATAAAAAAAGTAAAAAAGCTAAAAAACTAAAAAAACTAAAAAAACTAAAAAAAGGTAAAAAACTAAAAAAAAAATAAAAAATAAAAAAAAACTAAAAAAAAGGAAAAAACTGAAAAATAAGCTAAAATAAAGGTAAAAACCAATAAAAAACTAAAAAGAAAAAAAGGAAAAAACTAAAAAAAATTTTCATCTAAAAAACTAAAAAAAACTAAAAAAGGTAAAAACTAAAAGAACTAAAAAAGAAAAAAATAAATGACGACACTCAAAGAGAAAGCGACCAGGACAAAAGGAATGTTCGATTAGCAATCAACAAAGCACCGGGACACAGGGAGTATAAATGACGACCAGGACATAAGTAAAAAAAAAAACTAACAAAACTAAAAAGAAGGTAAAAACTACAAAAAAACTAAAAAGAAAAAAACTAAAAAAAGGCAAAAACTACAAAAAAAACTAAAAACTAATAAAAAAGCTAAAAAACTAAAAAAAATAAAAAAAGGCAAAAACTACAAAAAAAACTAAAAACTAATAAAAAAAATAAAAAAGCTAAAAAACTAAAAAAACTAAAAAAACTAAAAAAAGGTAAAAAACTAAAAAAACTAAAAACTAAAAAAAACTAAAAAAAAGGAAAAAACTGAAAAATAAGCTAAAATAAAGGTAAAAACCAATAAAAAACTAAAAAAAAACTGAAAAAACTAAAAAAAAGCAAAAACTACAAAAAAAACTAAAAACTAATAAAAAAAGTAAAAAAGCTAAAAAACTAAAAAAAATAAAAAAACGAAAAAAAGGTAAAAAACTAAAAAAAATAAAAAATAAAAAAAAACTAAAAAAAGGAAAAAACTGAAAAATAAGCTAAAATAAAGGTAAAAACCAATAAAAAACTAAAAAGAAAAAAAGGAAAAAACTAAAAAAAATTTTCATCTAAAAAACTAAAAAAAACTAAAAAAGGTAAAAACTAAAAGAACTAAAAAAGAAAAAAATAAATGACGACACTCAAAGAGAAAGCGACCAGGACAAAAGGAATGTTCGATTAGCAATCAACAAAGCACCGGGACACAGGGAGTATAAATGACGACCAGGACATAAGTAAAAAAAAAAACTAACAAAACTAAAAAGAAGGTAAAAACTACAAAAAAACTAAAAAGAAAAAAAAACTAAAAACTAATAAAAAAACTAAAAAATCTAAAAATCTAAATAAACTAAAAAAGAAAAAAAAAGGAAAAAAATAAAGGAGAAAAACAAAACTAAAAAACGAATGTATATACAGACCGGGACACCGGGATACAAATGACGACCGGGACACAGGGAATATAAATGACGACCGGGACCCAGGGACACAACTACAACGGGGACACCGGGGGAAACAGGGGGATATAAATGACGACCGGGACACCGGGACAGGGAATGGTCGATTAGCAATCACCATCAACAAAGCTCAAGGGCAATCATTAGAATCATGAGGTATAGATCTGAATACAGATTGTTTTCCCATGGACCATTATATGTTGCATGTTCAAGAGTCGGTAAACCTGACAATCTATTTATATGCAAAGACAATGGGACAGCAAAGAATGTTGTATATTCGCAAGTTTTACGTAGTTAAAACCATATATATATATATATATATATATATATATATATATATATATATATATATATATATATATATATATATATATATATCTATATTCACAGGTGGGACATAGGGACACAACTACAATGGCGCGTAACTATTATGGCGCGTAACGACTTAAAATATTAACGAGTTAAAACCTTAAATATTAACATTAAAATATTAACAAGTTAAAATATTAACGAGTTGGTGGAGGCGCGAAGCGCCCCCACCAACTAGGTGTTGGGGTGGCGCGAAGCGCCACCCCAACAGCTAGTAAGTATATACTTTTGAAATTAAACCTAAAAACTGAGACAATATTGTTCCAGATAATTAATCTTTCATCATACATATCCCTTTTTTATCGACTGAAGGGAAGTTATAAGGGTCATCTTTTTTTAAACTTGTATAGAATTTTTTTAAATATTGTATAGAAAAGTATAGAATTTTTCTTAGCTATCAGCTTAATGTCTTCATAAAAAATCTCAGTTCGAATATCATAAATAAAGCTATCCGTATCCATATAATATAGGACAATGTTTTCACTATATTTTGTTTTCATGTATTCATAATTAAATTCATACATCAGTAGCTTAGATAGCTTTAACAGAGCAAATATAATATTAATAGGTTTCTCTAGATTTATTGTATATTTGGCTATTATGGATACCTAGAAATTCTCGCTAAAGGTTATTTCCGATCTAAAGTTATGTTTTTTAATTATTTTTTGTCTTTATTCATCACTAGTAACTACTTCAGTACTTGCTCTTTTTTTAACATTTTCCATGGTTTTCCCAAAACAACTTTAATAGAGCAAATACAATATTAATGGGTTTCTCTAGATTTATTGTTTATTTGGCTATTATAGATACCGTGAAATTCTCGCTAAAGGTTATTTCCGATCTAAAGTTATATTTTTTAATTATTTTTTGTCTTTATTCATCACTAGTAAGTACTTCAGTACTAGCTCTTTTTTTTACATTTTCCATGGTTTTCCCAAAACAAGCATTATTCATTAAAAAAAAATCTTTCTCGAAATCATTCGTTCCCTTTTATCGTAATATAATATTAAGATTGATGTGTTCTTTTAAATAGGTTAAATATATAGATGCAAGTATCCTATGTACTTTTTTGCAATACTAAGCCATTTTTCAAATATAATTCTAAATTTTTATAATACCCAACATAATTTATTTTATCATTTAAAGTTGTACTTAATTTATATTGAAAATGTTCAGAAGCAAGTGGTAAATCCTTATGTAAGTTGTGTAACTCTTGGATATTCTACACCAACTTCGTAAAACGCTCCTACATTATCCTTATTCATTTCTTATTGAACTCTTTTAATTGTTCAATTAATTTAATTGACTTATTTTATTTTATTTAATTGACTTATTCACCTCTTTTAATTGTTGGTAATAGTCTGAGGTGTAATTTAATTTAAAATGGTTGGGTATATTAATAAATTTAAAATCTTTTACAGGTAAATTTTGTGACACTGCCGAACCGTATAAAATATTAGTATCTAAAAACATCATATAATTTAATGGTTGTGTTTTATTACAGTTTCTTATATATTTATTATTTGCTTTAGTATATCTTTTCATACAATGAGATACACTTACTCTTAATTCCTTTTTCAATAAAGATATGCATATATTCGCCAGAAAATAATACAATATCAGCTTTAGAGTGTTTGGGAAAAGCTTCTTATCTTAGTCCTAGTGCTGAGAGGAAGTGCAGTGGACCGAGTTGATAATTATTTAAAAATACATTTCTAAAATTCTCAGCAACATCAGATTAAATTAAAACATCAATTTAGGTACAATTTAGTGTGATGTAATAGTGTTTTAAACTTGAATAATTTAAAAATAGATTTTGCTCTTATTTATTCTTCTTTAGAATTAAACTTGGAATAAAACTTGTCTATTGAAGGTAAACTTGTATAATTTATTCTTTTATAGCTATCCATATAATCATAGGGATAAATCCCTAATTCTTTAGTATTTATACTTGGCAATTTACCGTAAATTTATATTTAGTTAATTTTTCAGAAAGTCTATCTAGCGATGAAGTCATAAAACAGAGAGAATATATGAAACGCATTTTGTATTTGGTTTCATTAACAATTGTTGTTTTATACAGTGAGATAAAACTCTAGACTGAATCAAAATACCGTTATCACGTACTAATTCTCAAGAAACAAATGAGTCGTATTTTGAGATATTATGCATTACAATAGGGATATATATGGAATTCTTTTATTATTGCAAGTTTTTATTAGAGTCTGCATGAGTAAATCCACGTATATAACCAGTCATTTGATCGTGATCTAAATAAAAATTGTTATCTACTATTTCTTTTTCACAAATATGACAGCTTTTATTAGTTGTACTATTCCATTTTTCTTTTACTTGTTCTTGTGTATAACCATGATCTCTCTGTGTCTGGCTCGTTCCATGTATAATACTATGATAAAACATCGACTCGAATTATTTTAAAATGGAGCGACTGATTATTGAAAAGATTGGACAGATTATAATCAAAGAGAGAAAAATGATTTGAGATCTCTAAAAGATATAGTTTTAAATAATCAGAGATATTTCAATACAAATCTTGATGAACAGAGGAAAGGCTTAATAGCTGCAATACTTTTAGGGGAGAGACTTAAATTACATCATCGATGATGCTCTTTTTGAAACCCTCAGTGACAATAGAAGATCCACCAGTTTGAAAGTCTTTTAGAGTTTATTTAATATTTGATTCCGTATATAAATGGCAGTGAATCAAGTTTTTGATCCTTATTGGAAAATATTTGAGAAGTTTATTACTGATGATTCTACAACCAAAAATGAATATACAAAAATTAGAGAAAACAGTGTTAATGTATCTCAAAAGTCAAATTATAATTTAACAAACAATTAATTTAACTTGTTCAGAAATGCTGAATATATAATCAATGAGAAATGTATTAAAAGTATTGATCATGAAGGTATAACGACTACTGTTAAAAATTTATTAGAATTTTCACTTGATTATGGTCGAGGCGCAGCTACTAATATTTTTTGGTATGATGATAAAACCTAACCCGTTGACTCCTTTAAAGCAGAAAATAATTTTGAAAGCACTTTTACACCTGCTGCAGTAGGTGGTGGAATCATTACAATAAAACGAAACAACGCTTTTAATAGTGGTTTATTTAAAAGATAGAAAAAAACAAAGAAAGTCACGTGGTTAATATGTTTTTACCATTATCACGATTATTTGGATTCTGTCAAGATACTAATCGTGCTTTTAGAGGCGTTACACATCAAATTAAAATAAAAAGAAACGAATTTTCCAATATGATTATAATATCTGGAGCTAAGAATTTAAAGTATGTATAATGTATTTATCATGGATGTTACCAGCATCACATCCCAGTTAAACCATAGTGACTAAATTAGAAGCTGGATTAACGAAGAAGGCGAAATATTAAAAGCTGGATTAGCAAAGGACCGCTCATTTGAATTAAGATGGGAAGTATGTAATACCTATAAAATTGATAATAAAACGGATACAGAACTACAGTAAAGGATGGTCAGTGAGAGCTATAATACAAATAAAATTGTCTTCGTATTACTGAAATCTAAAAACGATAACAGTTATACGCACAACAGGATGGTATTTAATCATATGAACATTGATAGAATTGAAGTGAAAGTAAATAGATATAAATATCCACAAGAAGATATGAAATTTGATTTAAGTAATGCTAATGAAGATTGTTCTAACGCTTATCAACGATTTTTACAGTTAGGATATAAATATAAAAATATTGATATTGGAGCAATTGTAAGTTACAATAATTTTAAAAGAGTATATCCTTTATTTTGTTTTGATGTCTCAAAACATGAATCGAATACTTATCGAAGTGGATCGACTGCTGATACAGATATAAAACTTTTACTAGACAAGTACCTACTAGTCCGTATAACATCTATTGCGTTTTCATTGAGGTCATTAATAGTAAATTATATGTTAATATATAAATTACTTTCGATTTGGAAATTGGTTTAATAAATTGGAAACTAATAAATGGAGAAGCGTTTATGCGAAATGAAACTGAAAAATAAATATTATCGAACTATTAGGAAAGAAGATTTAGACATTGGAATGGAAGACAAAATTATAGGAAAAAAATGTGTTACAACTAAAAATGGAAAGAAACTCGTTATCATTATGGATTTTAAAGATGAAATTGTTGATATATTTGTGCCTAAATGTTTCGATTCAAAGGCAGCTGGACTTGAAAAGAAATGCAAAAATTAGATAAAGGTATGATTCTAAAGGTTATTGACAGAAAAAACTGAGATCAAATGGTTACATTTTGTCGGTAGTACAGAAAAAATGGAATATAATTAAACTCCTATTTCACAAGACCTGTTTTGATGTTAAGGCTCAGGATGGGATACTGTAAAAATGTCAGAAATCTTTATTTAAAATGATGTGAACTCAATTAAATATGAGGTAAATTGACGCAGTGATCAAGGTGGGGTCTAGAACCCGTGTTTAAATTATGAAAAAGTGTAAAATGAGACCAAATTTGATATGCAAGGAACTGTTTTTATGTTGAATCTTGGGCTGGAAAATGCTCAAAATCTATAATATTTGATGTTAAAATGATGTAAAATGGATTGGAAACGATGTAAATTGATGGGGCGATGTAGGTGGGGTAGAAACCCTATTTACTATACTACTCAAGTTTGCTTTTGTATCAAAGTTAACTAGGAAAGTATCGGCACACCCTTTGATGAAAACTAATAGAATCGACAAATGTAAATCAATATCAACAAGTCACTGTTAAGTTTTATCTAAAAAAACATAACAGCAAAATATAAAGCCAAACAGGGAAGAAACTTCTTCCTTTTTTCAAGCTGCAATCCACAGGTTCTTCAAAATAAAATGAAAGTTTTTACATTTTGTAGATAATGACTTTACGCATCTTTGCTTTTCATTCCATAGTGTCCATCAACATAGCACTCTTCTTGGATAGTTTATTTCCTGTTTCTCAAATTATACCTATTTTTCCTGTGGTAGTCAATGATGAGTAACTTTAAATTAGAACACCTTGCATATTTAGAATCCTCAGGAATAGTATATTTCGTTGGTGGGATATATTATGATTATTAATTTTTAGAGTTTCGGTTTCTGTTGACAAGGTTTGCTCTTTACATCCAGTTTGCTACTATAAGGTGTTTGATCCAAGGCTCTCTTAAATGTGAAGGAGGCTACTACACCCTCTTTCAATCCCATTATTTACATTCAAGTTTAATATTCATATAAACATACTCTGAAAATGATAATGCTCAATGATAAAATCTACCCCTCAAATATTTATTGGGAAGGAAGAGGGTCTGAAATTCCAAAAATTCATTATTGGATCATCATTTCAATGGTTTCTAATGGATGGAACAAAGGAGCCAGATAACATCGAGATATCCAACAATTTTGAAGCTCTTGGTAAATTTAAAAGGAGTTAAGACACATGGAAATATTTTAAGATACTGGCCAGCGAAGCACCGTAACTGGTACTTCCCGAAAGGTATTTCCCGATTAAATTTTAGTTAACCAGAGAAACCCATCAACTCAAAGAGCCAAGACAGAAGGCAAGAGTTTATGGTCATGATTACCAGCATGGGTGAGTGGGGTGCGTAGGACATTGCAATATTTTTTCTGTCACGAGCCGGACGTGCAGCCTTTGGCTGACTATACTTTAGAGCCTTAATTTCGAAAAAAACTATTTTTCATGCGAATGACTTTGCATTAAGCTTCCTTCAAGTGAATGCATGTACAATTTTGAACAACAAAATGAAAATATCACGAGTGGGGGCATCAGGAGTTTAGGAATACCTTGGTGGGTCATGGCGCAAAATCGGTTTGGAGCCCCTGCTTTATGGGGATATGGGCACTTGTCGAAAGATTGACAGCGAATCCACCTAGTATCCAAAAAAAAAGAATGATATGTGCAATCTATTTAAGCACCTCCTGGATCCCAGATAAAATGATATTTCCACTTTGGGACTTGTTTTGTCCAAAGATGAGACACTCCTTTCAGATGATAGCTCTTTCCTTGAGTGGTAGAGCCATTGCAGATAAATATTGTAGACTTTTAAGGCTCTACGCTATGGGATGGAAAGCTGCGTTCGCACGCACGGCCGAGACAGCCCGTTCTTTGAGGTAACCATAGGAGTGGGGAAAGGACGTTTAGTGGCCAGAGAACTCTTCAACGTAATCATAGACCACATTGTGGCAAATACTACTTTTCTTGTCAGATTCGGGCTGAATATTAAGGATTTTGTTACCTCTGATGTTGAGCATGCTGACACTTGGCCATTCTTTCGGACTCCATAGAGCAACTGTTGGAACCACTCTGAATTCTACAAGCTGAAGCAACAAAATTTGGACTTCAGATAAACTAAAACATTATGGTCATTAACCCCTCCTTTCCTTCTGGTGACTCTTCAGTCAATTTGGACAACATTATTAGCATATGAGCTATTCCATAGTTCACCTATTCAGGCTTCATAATTTTCCGATGGCTCGCTTCTCTCTGACCTTCATGCGAGAATACCTAAAGGCCTATTTTGGTGCGGGCAGGCTGAACCGTTACCTTGGGTGAAAACCAAACACCAGTCGTACTACAAAACTACGGATTGTCAGTGCCCTTGTCGGCCCTGAAATTCTTCAAGGAGCTGAGACGTTGCAATCGTCAGCCTCAATTTTCCAGTCCATAGATGTTTTTCAGTAAAGATATTAAAAATGATCCAAGGTTTTTGATGGTAACTCACCACTCAAAAACGGTTTTTAATTCCAATTGCCGAATAAAACTTGCGTTATTTTGGAAACCTGCTTAGAATGCAGTCATATCTATCTGCACTGACCATTTATGACTTTCACCGTTCCACGGCTTGTTAGAAACAAACTCACGGCCGAAAGAAAAAGAGCTAGTCCAACAACCTGTTCAATTTTCTGCCACTTGTAAGCATCAATCTTGATGAAGCACATGCACACACCATGGACTGAAGCAGATCAAGGAGGTTGACGTCATTCTTTAAACCAAACAGTGCTCGGTAAGAGACATAAGACAAAATCAAGTTTGGTATTAAAGCTCCTGATAGCAATAGTCCCCCCCCCGCCCAGAATTTTCCTGGTGGTCCTCATGATTCCACCACTACTTCTCTGCCTTTTGTTCAGGTGCGCATATCCATTAATATATATGAATGTCTTGTATATGTCCATGTTAACCGTTTAATTAGCCTAAACTATGTGTAACTCCAGGAGTGAATGCAGCACCACGCAGCATTTGATATAGCCTCTGTAATTCAAAAGCTGTCTATATGGTTTATCGATAATTTTAAATCGACTGGCTATCTTTGAATTTCACACTGGTGACTTCCTGGTACCTTTTAGGCCAAAATTATCGTCTCAACCCGCGAAAGGGCCCGAAAACACAATAGTTCTGCTTTCACAGTCGTTTTCATTCCCTCAGTAGGCCTCCATTTTTTTTTTCTTTTCTTTAATGAGTCTTTCACGAAATTTTAAGACGGTTCGTTTGACACGATTTACTCTTTGGGAAAAAAATTAACAGCAAATAAATAAGTAACAGTGTTCATCCTTGTCGGAAAATGCAGAATGTCATACTTGTGTAAATATGGGACATCTACAGAATTTTGCTCTGATATTTTGAATTTGATGGTGTAATTTTCATTATGATCACTTACGTGTTAGGGTTTGGGTAAGCAACTAAGAACTTAATGAATATTATGTATTTACAATCTCAATAAAAAGCTGATTCTTTGATATCAAACTCCCTCATTCGAGTTTCAGTTACTATTAGTATTTACTATTACTATATCAGTTACTATTTTAATTGTCATTTACTTACAGTTCATTGTTACGAACTGTTTGATATACACTCTTGTTGTGTATGCACTTGTTAATTATGACGTGACCAGACCTTCGCTATTCTGTGAAGAGGCTTTTTTCATGACGGTTTTTTTGTTGATGAAGGGCTGCTACATTAGGTTAATATAGCACTATGGGGTAACCCGAACCACTAGGCGGGTTTGGAAATATGACTACATGTAGAACAAGCCTTGGCTTCAAATCAACGTCCGCAGATATAGGACAGATCACTTTGGCAGAACCTGGTCCAACAGATTCCTGGTCTGAGTTAGGCTGAATAGTTTGTACCTTGTCTTTATAAAGAAGAATTATCCCTCATGCAACTGCTTGTTTGTAGTAGTATTAATGAACGAAGTAGTTCTTTCCTTTGTGGATTGTTCTTCCGCTATTTAAGTTCTCTGACTCTTTGTTACTTCTCTCCTCGTTTCATTCAGATCTTAACAGTAATCTTCTAATAAATTATTCCAAAGTAAATAAATGGCCACGATGTGGGAATCTCCCACTTTTGTTAATTCAATTCTCGCTTTCTAATCTGAATTACCTTCTTAAAAGAAAGCGTGGGTAATAATATTCTTCTTTAAGATACCTTTTGTTGCAATAAGTTGAATAAAAAACAAGTTTTTTCAACTGAAAGTAAAGACATTAAAATTTAAAATGAACAAAAACTATTTCGTGTATGAGGGGGGCTGTCCCTTCCTTGACCGCTCGCTCTTTACGTTAAAGCTTTTTAGCGCATTAAAAAACCTTTTTATTCCAATTCAACGGCCTTTGAAGTGTCATTAGTTGTAATTAAAGAATTCGACAAAAAAGTAAAACATTAACGAACAAGGCAAGTAGTTGAGGAGGCGGTAGCCCATCTTATATATGGAAAAATTTCAATTCTTTGTAAATTTTAATGCTACTCCTTGCTTTCAGTTGAAAATACTTGTTTATTATTTTTTTTTTAATGGCCAGGCTAACCAAAATGTGATGTTGGCTATCAGCCCCATAAATCCCTGAATTTTCTTTGTTAAATTGTATTTACTAGTAATTGTAAATTAATTGGTAGCGCCCCGCTTTTTCAATTTTTCTACTTAAGAATTAAAATGTTGGGTTGTAACTAAAATTTTGGGCAAAATTTCAATGTTTCGTCAAAATTTTCGATGAAAAATAGTTTGGCTCGATAATTATTAATATTTTAATAATTATTAATAATAATTAATTTAAAAAGAACTATCTAGAAAGGAAGTTGAACAAGTAAAATTAAAGAGCCATATTAATGACAATTAAAAATTAAAGAGCCATAACTAAAATTCCATAGTAATTCAAAACCAAAACAACCAGAAATTACTATCACGAATAACTGAAACCTAAAATCAATAAAAACTGTAATAAATGACCATAACAAATACAAAGATAACAAATTGTGATGCAGATGAATAAACATATCTTAAAGCGAATAAAAATCAAATCAACGATTCAAATCAAACTTGAAACGAACACGAACTGCTAATAACAGGCGTTGGCTACTGTACCCTCTCCCCTTCCCAGTGGTAAAAGCTGTAAAGTCTACTGCGTCATTTGCACTACACTGGGAACAAAATATCGTAAAAAAAAATAAAATTTTATATTTTATAACATTAAACATACAACAAACTTCCAGGAATTAAAAAAAATTCTGGAATTAATGCCATTATATATTAAATATTCAGAATATTTCATTAGTTCTTCCAACTCATGTTTATTATTATAGTGATTTTTTTTTCGTCGATGTTATCAAAATTTAAAGCATACTATTTTAAACAGTAGCCTACGCTTTAAATTCTTAAGTAAGTTTTTTCTAATAGAATTTCAAAACAAAGCTTATTATTTTAATTAAACGACTAATGTGTTTAGGGAATCGTTATTAAAGAATTAGGACAAAAAGTCGAAACTATAGCGGATTGAGCAAGGTCTTGTGGAAGGGACAGCTCCTTTAAGAATTTTTTTCTGACTTCAAACTGTCCACATATTTTACCACCCCCTCACTTATGTGAAGATATATAGCCCAAATTACGCATTTCCCATCTATTCTGTCACTTGTCTTTGTCTTGTTTTACGCTCAGCTAAAAGAAACTAACAAAGAAACTGGTTTGTTCTCGAGTATTACAACCGTAAACTTGAGTGAGTTGCCTTTAATACACAAGTACCAAAATTCCTTCCCCCTACGGAAAATAAAACAACAAAACTCAAATAAAATTTTCGAATTTGGAAAGCTTTATTTTCCACGGAGGAGTATTTTTTGTGGGGGCTATTTACCAGGGGAATATTTTACGGGGAGAGTATTTTCATTAGGAGAGGGGAGTGGAGGTATTTTTCGTTTTTTTCCGTGGGAGGGGATTTTCCTTAAGGGGAGAAGGGTATTTTCCGGAGGTATTTTCCGCGGAGGTAAACACCGGGGAGTACTTTCTGCTTGGGGAGGTGGTATTTTCCGAGGGGTAAACACTCGGGAGGGGGCTACAAAGAAATGTTGGCCACAGTTTGAAATATATATACATTTACCGCTTACCGCTAAGTAATGTACATTTACCGTTGAATAACATCCTGAATCGCTAAAAATTTCCAGAAATTATTATTATTATATATTAAATATTCAGTTTATTTTCATTAGTTCTTTCAAGTCATTTTTATTATTATAGCAATTTATTTTTTAATGTTTCGTTGATGTTTTGGAAGTAATACCTTAAACTAGGTATCCTTTTCCCATGCCGCATTGCCTTTCTATGACGAACAAATAAGCGTTCAAATGGGGATGAGTCCGTTTATTTAGACAGTGAAAACAGGTACACATGTCTAAATATTTCGATCACATATACAGCGATCGTCATCAGTAGAAATATCAAAGTGTGAAAATGAAAACCAACATATTTATACAGAACAAACTAATTTAGCTTACGGTTCATTCACTAGATTTAGTCTGAGAGTTCAATAAACAGGGTTCATTCTAAGTCTTAAGATGTAAGTTTTCTTCTTTAATCTTGTCTAAATGTAAAATGAATTTCGTATGAAGTCTTCTCTGTCTTCTAATTGCCAAAGAAATGTTGAACTTATAGTTGTATACTTGACTGGCCTCATTTCCCCATATATACGATGTATTTTCGACGCAATGCGTTCAAATGGGGATAAGTCCATTTATTTAAACAGTGAAAACAGGAAAAAAGTCTAGACATTTTATCTAGACAAATAAACGTTGTACAGGTACAACGTTAATGTGTTCGCCACAGAAAGGCAGTGTTGTCTGAGAAAAGGATACCTATTTAAGATATTAATTGAAAATGCGTCGTATATATGGGGAGATTCAAAATTTGTTTTGCTCGTCGATTGTTTGAAAATTTAATGCACAATGCCTAATATAATTTTTTTTTTCGATAAAGCGGAAATTATGCATTGGGATTTTATAGTTAGGGGGAGGGGCCAGTAGCCAAACTGCTGTCTATAGGAATTTTGTTCGTTTTAATTTTAAGATGAATATTAAAGTTAATATTTACTTGTTTTGAGATTTATTTATCCATCTATATTGTTATTTGTTATCCTTATGTTTGATATGATGTTATTCATGTTTGATATTTTAATTTCTGTTCGCTTTGGATTATTTATCCCTTGATAGTAATTTCTCATCGTTTTGAGTTTGAATTATTACAGGATTTTATTTCTGCTGCCCTTAAGTTGAATATGGCCTTTTTTTCTGTTTGAATAGCTACTTTTTCGGAATTTCTTTTTTCATTAAGCATAGATATACCAGCTTTGTCGATAAGTTAGGCCATTATGTCTTATTAAGCTTAGAATGAGCAGGCATTTACAGTGTAAGGCAAATAAACATAGCTTTCTTTACTCTTCTCTTAATAGTTTCTTATATTTTGAAATGGTGCACAGTTTTCAGATAGAATATAAGCTTGGCTTTTCATAGAGTTACTAATTTTGGCTCTAAATTCAGCCATTTGTGTGAGATTACGCTCTGAATTAGTATATGCATTCGTAAGCAGAAGATGAAATATCTAGATTGAATTGCTGTATTTAACAGGTTAGGATGCTTAGGAGGTGTTATTTATGTCTCAAAAGGTAAATTCATTCACAAATTGCATCCCAGTCACCCTTAATGGGGCCAGATATAACTCTAAGCTACAAAGAAATTTTACTGATTTTGTTGTTTTTTTTTTTTTCAAATTGTGTGTATTTCAAATTTTGGACCAACTGCTAATGAGAAGTTTAAGAAAAAATCAAAAAGAAGAATAAATAAAAGCCAACAAAGTCATTAAATTTCGTACAAAACTTGAAGGTGTGGATGGAGAGAAACTGGAAGCTAACTTGAAAAAATACATGAATGCAAGGAAGTATTTTGCTGCTATTGCTGAAGTCCTTCAATTAAGTCATAAACCTCCCATCTCATTGACAAAAAAAATTGCAGCCCATCCACTCTTGTAGATACTCGACTCTTGTAGGTTTCTTAAAGATATTTCATCTTCTGACTGCGTGTGACATATTACTCAACTTTATTCTAGAATGGGGTTCTTACATTACAGGACAAAAATCAGACATAAGAAGGAATATGCCGTATACCAATACGATTCTAATTACATTTAAACCTTCCCCCTTCTAATGGGGCCAAACAACATTATTAAGAAAATCAAGATGTAACCTTAGGCTACGTTTAAAACATTGATAATAATGGACCTTTTTATTTTGTTTTTAAATTTGCTTTATTCTGAACTCCGAGCTAGCTTTTGATGAAAATAAATGTAAATATTATGAAAATTCACAAAATTAGCGAAGTCCTGTACATAAAATGGAGGACTGGGCGGAAGTTAAACAAGAGGCAACTTCGAAAATCAATAAAAAAGAATTATGCATGTAATGAAGTAGGGATTTATTTTTTTTTGCTATACGCATAATGGTTAGTTCTGATGAAGGAACAAACTACATTTGCTAAATGTGTGGTATAGAATAGAAATCAGACAGAAAAATTAGACAATTTGATTCCCATTTAATACTCTTCCCAAATGTAGTGTCCCCATAATAGGGCCAGATATAGGCTTAGATGAAATACAAAACATTACTGATTTTACGATTTTTTATTGAGCACTTGGTATTAACCAAGTGACATATAGCAATCGCAAATTCTGTCGGTCTGTCGGTCTGTCGGTCCCGGTTTTGCTACTTTAGGCACTTCCAGGTAAGCTAGGACGATGAAATTTGGCAGCCGTATCAGGGACAAGACCAGCTTAAATTATAAATAGTCTTTTTTCAAAGTTGACCATCTGGGGGGAGTGGGGGGCCGGTTAATTCGTAAAAAATAGAAAATATGAAGTATTTTTAACTTACGAGCGGGTGATGGGATCTTAATGAAAGTTGATGATTGGAATGATATTGTATCTCAGAGCTCTTATTTTAAATCCCGACCGGATCTGATGACACTGAGGGGAGTTGGAGGGGGGAAACCTAAAATCTTGGAAAACACTTAGAGTGGAGGGATCGGGATGAAACTTTATGGGAAAAATAAGCACAAGTCCCAGATACATGATTGACATAATCGGAACGGATCCGCTCTCTTTGAGGTAGTTGGGGGGAGGGGGGGGGTAATTCTGAAAAATTAAGAAAAATGAGGTATTTTTAACTTACGAACGGATGATCGGATCTCAATGAAATTTGATGTTTAGAAGGATATCGTGTCTTAGAGCTCTTATTTTAAAGCTTGACCGGATCTGGTGACATTGGGGGGGAATTGGGAGGGGGAAACCTAAAACTTGGAAAACACTTAGAGTGGAGGGATCGGGATGAAACTTGGTGGGAAAAATAAACTCAAGTCCTAGATACATGATTGACATAAACGGAACGGATCCGCTCTCTTTGGAGTAGTTGTCGGGGGGGGGGGTTATTTCTGAAAAATTAGAAAAAAGAGGTATTTTTAACTTACGAACGAGTGATCGGATCTCAATGAAATTTGATATTTAGAAGGATATCGTGGCTCAGAGCTCTTATTTCAAATCCTGACCAGATCTTGTGACATTTGGGGGAGTTGGAGGGGGAAATCTTGGAAAAACACTTGGAGTGGAGGAATCGGGATGAAGCTTGGTGGATAGAATAAACAAATGTCCTTGATACGTGATTGACAGAATCGTACTGGATTTGCTCTCTTTGGGGGAGTTGGGGGGAGGGGTTCAGTGATTTGGCGAGTTTGGTGCTTCTGGACATGCTAGGATGATGAAAATTGGTAGGCATATCAGGGAGCTGCACAAATTGACTTGATAAAGTCGTTTTCCCAGATTCGACCATCTGGGGGGCTAAAGGGAGAGGAAAAATTAGAAAAAATTAGGTATTTATAACTTAAGAGTGGGTGATCGGATCTTAATGAATTTTGATATTTAGAAGGACATCTTGACTCAGAGCTCTTATTTTAAATCCTGACCGGCATTAAGCCTCTTATTTTCCTTTTTAAATCAATCTATTGATTCATAGAATTTGGTTAGAGCTCATACCAAATGATCTCTTGGCTCTTAGCTCTTCTCGCCTCGTCACAAGTGCCATATGAGCTCTTAGCTCTTGTTTTGAATGCAGTTCTATTTTTAATTTTGAACATAAGAACATGGATATTGTTCATGAGAAATAAGCATAAAGATAATAGCACTAATCGACAAAATAAGCAAATACTTCAGTCAACGCTGTACCTGGCCAGGCGTTGTATTTGGGGGGGGGGTGACTTCTACCAGTTACAACGATGATGGTTATTACATTAGGGAAAAGCATAAAATGGGGAGTCACATGGTATATGTCTTCTTTTTTCTGCATGATTTCTGTTTAGATCTGTAAAATTAACCTGCAAATGTAATTACCTGGAAATACCTTGAATGAACTTATCACTAAAGACATTAATAGCATTTACAAACAATTCAACCTCTTCAGTAAAGCACTACATATTTTATGTTCAGCTCACGATATGATTGCTTATTAAGAGCCTAATAAGACGCGATTGGCACCTCCTATAGTCAATTTCAGTATATTCATGAAAAACAATTAAAGAGAGAAGCAGGGAAAAAGTGAATTTATTTACAATTAAATAAAAAAAACAAGTTTTTTTTTAACTGAAAGTAAGGAGCGACATTAAAACTTAAAACGAACAGATATTACTTCGTATATGAAAGGGGCTGCTCCCTCATTATATCCCAGCTCTTTACGCTAAAGTATGACTCTTTCTCTCAACTCTACTTTTTAAAACAGTAAAAAACTTTAGCGTAAAGAGCTGGGCGTTAATGAGGGAGCAGCCCCTTTCATAGACGAAGTAATTTCTGTTCGTTTTAAGTTTTAATGTCGCTCCTTACTTTCAGTTAAAAAAAAACCTTGTTTTTTGTATTTAATTTCTGATCGTTTTTGAATTAATGCATATTTTGATTTTGGCTCCCCGCAGATGAATAATAAACGAAATTTGAATATTTATTTTATTGGCTAAAAGGCTTTCTCATAGTTCTGATCGAATGATTTTGAGAAAAAAGGAGCGAGGGAGGAGGCCTAGTTGCCCTCCAATTTTTTGGTTACTTAAAAAGGCAACTAGAACTTTTAATTTTTTACGAACGTTTTTATTAGTAAAAGATATGCGTAACTTACAAATTAGCTTACGTAACGAACTTCTGTATTCGCATGTTTTTATTATGTATATGAGGGGGTTCACCCCCACGTCAGTAACTCGCTCTTTACACTAAAGCTTTAATTTTGTCCCAATTCCTTAAGATTGACCCCTGAATCACAAAGGCGGCAGAATAAATAGTTGAAATTACTAAAAATACTTTAGCGCAAAGAGCGAGGTATTAAGAGGAGGTGAACCCCTCATATGCATAAAAATTTCTGCTCGTTTAAGGTTTTAATGCTGCTCCTTATTTTCAGTTGAAAAAACTTTTTCATATTTATTTTTTCATTGTTTTTTTTAATAATGCTTGAAAACCTTGCACCCCCTTTATGGAAATTTTCCTCTCCCATGACAAATTCCTTGATGGTAAGCTCCTCCAACATTCCCCCTCTTTTCAACCCGTCCCCCAACCAAACAATCCCCCTGAAAACGTCTGTACACTTCCTAATAAACATTACTATATGTAAGCACTGGTCAAAGTTTGTAACTTTTAGCCCCTCCCACGGGGACTGTGGGGGAGTATATTGACCCCAAAGACATAGTTATAAGGTGTTTCGAGTGTGCTGAATAAAATGGCTATCGTAGAATTTTGATTCGGTGACTTAGGGAAAATAATTAGCATGGGAGGGGGCCTATGTGCCCATCAATTTTTTTGTCACTTAAAAAGGGCACTAGAACTTTTCATTTCCGTTAGAATGAGCCTTCTCGCAATATTCAAGGAGCGCTTGGTCGATACGATCACCCCTGGGAAAAAAAGAAAACGAACAAACAAATAAACACGCATTCGTGATCTGTCTTCTGGCGAAAAATGAAAAATTCCACATTTCTGTAGATAGGAGTTTGAAACTTTTACAATAGGGTTCTCTGATACGGTGAATCTGATGGTGTGGTTTTTGTTAGGATTCTATGACTTTTAGGGGTTGTTTCCCCCTATTTTCTAAAATAAGGCAAATTTTCTCAGGCTCGTAACTTTTGATGGGTAAAAGTAAACTTGATGAAACTTGTATATTTAACATCAGCATTAAAATTCGATTCTTTTGATGTAGCTATTGGTATCAAAATTCCGTTTTTTAGTGTTTTGGTTACTATTGAGCCGGGTCGCTCCTTACTACAGTTCGTTACCATGAAAAGGTTTGAAAAAAGCAGGATTTCACGATGTTTGTGGTTTGAGTTTGGCATTTCTGGTCCAATTTTCTTATACCCACCATTCATCTGCACGCTCATTGACAGTGCGCATGTTACATTGTTCCAAACTAGCGATGTTTGCGTATTAATCCAATGAGACTTGGGAACCACAATCGCCACCGTGATAATAAGGTTTTCAAACAGTTCGTGGTAACGAACTACAGTTCGTTATGCGACCCGGCTCAATAGTAACCAAAACTAAAAAAAATGGAATTTTGATACCAATAGTTACATCAAAAGAATCGCATTTTAATGCTGATTTTAAATAGATAAGTTTCATCAAGATCAATTATACCTATCGAAAGTTACGAGCCTGAGAAAATTTGCCTCATTTTAGAAAATAGGGGGAAACACCCCCTAAAAGTCGGACAATCTTAACAAAAATCACATCATCAGATTCAGCGTATAAGAGAACCTTATTGTAGAAGTTTCAAGCTCCTATCTACAAAAATGTGGAATTTCGCATTGTTTGCCAGAAGACAAATCACGGATGCGTGTTTTTTTGTTGTTTTTTTTTCCAAGGGTGATCGTATCAACTGAGTGGTCCTATAATGTCGCGAGAGGGCTCATTCTAACGGACATGGAAAGTTCTAGTGCCCTTTTTATGTGACCAAAAAAATTAGGCACCTAGGCCCCCTCTCACACTCATTTTCCCCCAAAAGTCACCGGATCAAAATTCTGAGATAGCCATTTTATTCACCATAGTCGAAAAACCTAATAACTATGTCTTTAGGGACGACTTACTCCCCCGCAGTCCTCGTGGGAGGGGTTGCAAGTTACAAACTTTGACCTTTGTTTACATATAGTAATGGTTACTGGGAAGAATACAGACGTTTTCAGGGGGATTTTATTGGTTTAGGGAGGAGTATTGAGGGGGGGGTTACGTGGGAGGATATTTTCATGGAGGAACTTTTCATGGGGGAAGAGAAAGTAAGGAGAAGGATTAAAACTTAAAACGAACAAAAACTATTACGCATATTAGGGGTTTACCTCCTCGTTATACCTCACTCTTTACGCTAAAGTATTTTTAGTAATTTCAACTATTTAATCTACGGACTTTGTGATTCAGAGTGTTATTTAAGTTCTAAAGCTTAAAGCTCAAAGTCACTAAAACTTAAATGGGATATTTAGGCTTTAGTGTAAAGAGCGAGGTATCAACGAGGGTTGAGCCCCCTCATATACGCAATAAAAAACATACGAATATAGAAGTTCGTCAAGTAAGTTAATTCGTAAGTTACGTATATTTTTTTCCAATGAAAACGTTTGAAAAAATTAAAAGTTCTACTTGCCTTATTAAGTAATCGAAAAATCGGAGGGGAGCTTGGCCTCCTCCTTCACTCCTTTTTTCTCAAAGTCTTCCGATATTTGGAATTAATTAATATGCAAATTTGTTTTTAATTACTTATGTGCGGAGAGCCAAGATCAAAACATACATTAATTCAAAAACGTCCAGTAATTAAATAGAAAAAAACAAGTCTTTTTTTAAATGAATGTAAGGAGCAACATTAAAACTTAAAACGAACAGAAATTACTCCGTATATGACAGGGGCTTTTCCTCCTCAACGCCCCGCTCTTTACACTAAAGTTTCTTAATGTTTTAAAAAGAAAAGTTAAGAGAAAGAGTCAAACTTTAGTGTAAAGAGCGGGCGTTGAGGAGGAAAAGCCCCTGTCATATACGGAGTAATTTCTGTTCGTTTTAAGTTTTAATGTTGCTCCTTAGTTTCATTTAAAAAAAGACTTGTTTTTTTCTATTTAATCAATATATGGGATGGGATTACAGCCTGTCACCAATTAAACCCATATGGTTTCTTTATTAAGTGTGGATGGAAGGGGTCTGAACCAAGTCCACCCTAAAGCCTTAAATACTGATTTTGTATTATTCGTTACATTATTTTTTCTTTTAAAGGGGAAAGGCTTAGAGATTTTCCTTTTAATGCATAACAAATAAAAATTTTACCTTGAAAGACTCCCGGTTTCAAATAAGTAATACCGTTTGATGACAGGTTGAGAGTGAGCAGCTGTAAAAGACCTTCAAATGCTTTGACTTCGATTGTTGAAATTGAATTATTGCTCAAAGTTATTTGAAACATAACGGGCAGATTTCCAAAAGCAGCTCTTTCCAGCTCTGATATTTCATTTCCGTCTAGAAAAACATACTGCAGTGACGAAATTCCACCTAGGGCATCTCTTGGAAGTTTTGTGATTTTATTGCGGCGTAAGCTTAGTTTTTGCAGGGCAATCAAGTTGCTGAAAGAACCTCCTTCTAGAACATCACCCAAACTGTTATCATCCAAATTTAGGGAAAGTAAAGCGTTCATGGTAGGCCAGACTCTGTTCGGTGGCAATTTCTTTATATTGTTGTGACGGACGTCAAGTTCTAATAAAGATATTGGGATTTGAAATATTGATTCCAGTTTGTTGTGATGAATAGTCAATAACCTTAGAGACACTAGTCGAACAAAGGCCCCACGAGCCACACTCTGAAAAAGACATAGCAACATTTAATGCGTTATAATTACGATTATAATTCATTCCTAAGTTGAAAAGGTATTTTTAATTATATTTTTGTTTTCAGGTTTGCTACTTTGGAAGTATTTTCTATCTCACTTAGAAATATCTTAATTTAGGGTAAATAATAAAATAATACTTAAAAAGTGAGGTCGGTGCCCTTTTACAAATATGGAAGGTCAATAATATCTTGAGACATGTTTTGCTGTTGAAGGATTGTATTTATTACATATAGTATTCTTAATTGTTGATTTAGAAAGCCTAATTCGAAAAATTCCGAACTATTTTTATCCAATATATGGTGAGGCAAGCTTTTTTTTCAGTAAAATGGGAACACAAGGGAGGGGGCAGTTGAATAGATTTTTTTCCCCTCTCCCTTCCTCTCCCTTCCTCTCTTTAACAGACTAAAGCTGCTCATAACCCAATTTTGTTTTTACAATATTCGGGAAACTGTTCAAGGAAAACAACAACCTTTTTGAAAGTCCTTTTACCCCCTCCCCTTTTTTTAAAACAAAATACTTGTCAGTCTTGTCCGCCTGAAAATGCTTTTGGGCAAATTCATCACTTTTTCTAATGAAATTTCACATTCTAAATTGCACAGTTGGCTCGTCAGGTGAAAGGTTTATTACTGCAAATTTTAGTTAAGTTAATGTACAATTTAATATCGTGCTGCTTGCAAAAAAAAAATTCCTTTCCTTTTTTAGGATTTAAAAACGAAAATTTAAGAGGAAAAGTTACAACAATATTTGACTCAGTCTTAGTTTAAGTTTTTTTTTAGAGGGTGTGGGGGGATGAAGCAAAGTGTGTAAGAAGACGTTCTTCTTATACTAAAATGCTAGAGCCCAAAAGAAAAAAACGCAAGCTAACCAATGGCATTAAAGTTCTAGTCAGCATTAAGCGAACTCTACAAAGAGAAGGACAAAAGAGAAGTTGCAGGATGCTAAGAAGGTCCTTCTACATACAAAAATTTGCTGGTTATTAAATAAAAGAGTCGCGAAAGAAAGCCTACATGCGGAAACAACCTGAAACAGGAAAAATACTTATTTCATTCTATTTTCAAAGATAGTTCGTTAACAAAAAATTCTTTTAAAAAAGCTTTTCAATCCATTTATTATTGCTAGAGGTCCTCAGATTGGAATCTGATATCACAAATCCTGTTTCTGTTCCTGATGCCATAGGACACTTTTTACTTACACTTCGTTGCCATGACCTATTGGGCGTATGGTTACTAGTTATAAGAGAAATTTAAAAAATAAGATTTGCCTTTCTTCCTTGTAAGTTTTTTTTACCCATTTTAGAAGAATTAGAAAATTCATGTGAGGATTGTAGTCTATCGTTTAGCAGTGGGCATTGTAAAATGTACCATCAATTTTTTCTGTCATTGGACAGAGTGCCTTTCTCCGAGTGGCACTAAAAAGCGCTTTCGTTTATATTTGTAAATTTGGTGCTGTCAAATTTATTATTTGTTATATGAAATACAAAAATTTGTCCGAGTGAGACCAAATCTTTTAATGCTGAAACATCTTGTGACAGAAAAAATAATCTTTTTTTTTCAAGATCTTCAATAAGCAGATTAATATTTTCATTTTTTTTCAAATATGTTAGGTATCTGAAGTGACAACTGAATTTATAGCACTAGAAGCCAGAGCTGGTCAGATTATCCACTAAAGTTTTGCTTGCCAGAAATATGCACAGTCGGTAATTTTAACAGTTCGAAAGTTCTGTGCCGAACGCCCAAGAAACGTTAAAAGTCACGATTATAAAAAAAAACACAAGTTATACCATGCTTATTTTGTCGAGTTTACCTATGTTCAACCTCAGAGAAAGAGAGAGTTTAATTATAAAGATGTTATCCCTCTATCTACTTTTAAAATCTTTTTCCTCTATTTACTAGCGAAATTTTTCTGAAAAAAATGAACTTACCAGGTCGTAAAATGGCTGTCCCTACAAATAGTGCATACCTTTGTCTGTCTAGACGTATTCCTCTGTAATAGTTAACCCAGTTCTAAAAATGTGAGTCTATACTTCTCTCCAGAAATAAGGAATGTGATTTGCTTGCAAAAATGTCACAAATATAAACCAATGAAAAAACCAGGATACAAGTGTTAGCACAGTTATAGAAAAAGTTTTAGCACAAAAGTATAGGCCAGTAATTTCTCATCTTGTTGTTTAATTCAATTTTAAAGCAAGATTCAATGATCGACCAATCAAAGTGAAGATTTAAGGTAACTTTTTTATATTATTTGAGAAGGAGGTTTAAAAGAGCAACGTTAAGCCTGACAAAATATAAAGAGCGAAATATAGCATAAGAATAAAATATCTAAAGACAAATTAGCATGCATATGTTTCTTTTAAACCGATTTGTCCACAAAAAGTTTCAGATTATTTATCAAAAGTGTGGCATAAAATTTAAAAGTGCAACACAAACTAACCATAAAGCTTGGCTTATACACCAACAGGTGGGACTAAAATGTGCCTCAACCATCAGAAAATCCAACATTGGGCAAAAAGAGGCTATTAGTTTGACTGGGGTGGTATAGCAAAACAAGACTTGATTGATTATAGTGAAACCCTATGTTAGTCTTATAGAGGGTCATATTAATTTCTCTTACGTAATTTTAGAATATTTTTTGTTTTGTTTTCTGAATCCACTCTAAATGACTTTTCACCTCGAGAACATTATAAAGTATAAAGTACCTATTTTCTGCTGTATAAATACTTAATATCCTTATGAATTACATGGATGGACAAGTGACATAATTATGTGACAAATTAGTTGCTGAAAAACCCGATGAATAATGCGTGGCAATTGCAAAAAGACAAGCATTAAAGATACGGTGTGGTGATTGACTTTCACTTTTTACGAATAGGAACAAATATTTTCATGAGAGAATTTGAGATAGTTGGTATCGTCACATAAATTTATTTATAATAATACTTGCTTTTACCTTCAACTGGTTATAACTCAAATCAAGCTCAAGTAAAGTTGGTATACTGCCAAAAGTTGATCCGGTTAACGACGTCAGGCTATTATGGCTAATGTTTAGTGACCGAAGACTGAACAAATTCTGAAAGGCCGAACTGTCAACATCTCTAATTTCGTTGTGACTCAAGTCCACTGTGTGAAGTTCGTATAACTTCGGGAATGTCTTCTTTGGCACTACAGTTAAGGCGTTATAACTTATGTTTAACACTTTCAGTCCTGACATATAGTCAAACGGGAAATGTGAAAGGTTTGTAAAGTAATTGAATTCTAGACGAAGTTCTAGTGCATAAGTTGTACCATCAAAGGCTTTCTTGTTAACCTCACTTAGCTTATTATGTGACAGGTCAAGTGAAGTTATATTTACGCAATTTTCAAAAGATCCAGCTTCAATATTTTCAATAGCATTATGACTCAGATTTATTTTTGATAAATATATATCTTTAAATGCTAGTTTTTCAACACTAGTTATTTGGTTTTCGGCAAGGTCAATAAGTTCACACAGTTGGAGGTCATTGAACATTTGATAGTCAACCTTTCTCAATTTATTTCGGGCAAGTACGATCTTACCGATACGTGATACGGAGTTAAATGTTCCACGTCCAATATCGCTAATTTCATTGTCGTTGAGAATGATCCGTCTTAAAAAACGCAGACCACGGAGAGTATTCGCATCTAATCTTTTGATTTTGTTATGACTTAAGTCAATAACTCTTAACACTGTATTTCTTGCAAATAAACCACGTGGAAAATCAAGCACTGCGTTATTGGAAATATTAACAGCTGTCAGCTTTGAGATGTCACTAAAATATACTGGATTCAATTTCGTAAAATTATTGTTAGATAGGTCAAAGAATTCAAGGTTACGCAGTCCGTGAAATGCACCTCTTGGAATATCATTTAAGGAGTTGCCATGCAAATCAAGAAACTTTAGCTTGTCCAGTCCTTTAAAAGTACTCTGTTGAAATTTTGTTATATTACCATTAGAAATAGTTAGACTTTCTACATTTTTAAGCTCTAAAAACGCTTCTTCTTTTAACACATCTATCAAACTTCCCTCTATCTTCAGTTTTTGAATATTGCTAAGAACTGAAAATGCTTCGGCAGGATATTCTTCTAGTTTAGTATTCCTGAAGTTTAGCTCTGTCAAAGTTGAATTAATACCCCAAAAACTTTCCACTTCAACTTTCCGAAGTGGTGTATCAACAAAATTGATCTTTTTGGCTGTCACGGCATGAAATATCGGACCATATAATCGTAATATATTACAATTTAGTATATCTAATACATCTATTTGTGTCTGGACATTGTTTAAGCCAACTGATAACGATGCTAAGTTTGTATTTTCACATTTTATCAGTAGACCATCGTCAGTGCCCCCAATGCAGACACATGGAAAAAAAGTGATGTTAGAATCAGTAGAGCATTGATAAGCTGGTCCTGGTGGTATATACTCGGCCGCGATCCAACAAAATAGACTGACATTCAGAAGAAAACCAAAGGCCATAACAGTGTTTGTATTGTGATCTAAAAATAGAAATATAGTAAATAAATCAGAGAATTTATTCAAACAAAATTTAATCATGGTTGCAGCGGTAGCTGCAACCTCGCAAAGGGTGAACCACAGCCCATAGTAACCAAAAGTTAAAAAACGCGTCTAGAGACAAACTACCTAGTGAAAAAAATTTCAATCTATTATTTCGATTTAACAATTATTTCGGTTCGTCTTAAAGCAAAAGTTTATTGCGAAAAGACAATAACAGTGATTTCAAAAAAGCTCGAAACCCCTTGAAAAGGGCGTCAGATCAAAATGAGAATTATACCATTGGAATCAGCAGGGAAATTACAGTCCCATTCCTTGAACAACAAGGAAAATCACTTTTTAGCATGGGTAGCACTGATCTGTCTCCCGTTTTGTTTTCTTTTTCTTTTTCTTAGCAGGGCTGCGGGTGATTTCTAGAGATATTTTTAATAGCTCATTCGAACGGAGACTAAATTTAGTGCCATTTTTAAGTGACCAAAAAGACTGGAGGGTAAATAGCCCCCTCCCTAAAGGCCCCTCGCCCCAAAGTCATCCAATAAAAATTTTGATATAGACCTTTTGTGCAACATAGTTAAAAGGTCAAATATCTATTGTTTTTGTGATGATATGACCCTCTCTAGTCTCTGGGGAAAGGGTTGTGTGCTGTATTGTCATCGGACTTATCGATATCACGCGTATCGGTATGCCCGTATTGCTATTGGGCGTCTTGGTATTGGGCAGGTATTGGGATTGGGCATATCTTTACTGGGTATTATTTTCGATCATGGTTTTCAAACATTTTCAACATTTTCTATGGTTTTTTAATATTTAAAAACAAATTTGTCGAAGATAAGAAATGGCATCATATCAGATTAAAAGTGTACCATTGAATTAGCATGATCGGAAACCATGTATAAAAGGATCCAGGGGAACCCAGGTCCCCCCCAAATATTTGTTTTGTGCCATAACTCCATTTTTTCTTTTTTAAATAAACCTGTCAATTTTGACAATTATCTGTGCCCAGGTCACATTGCCCCCCCCCCAGTTTTTTCTCTAGATCCGTCTTGGTAGAGAAGAATTACCGCCCTTCATCTTGAACAATTAAAGTCACTTTGGCTTCCATAGCGTAACCGTACGTTTACCCTTAAGCAAAGGCGCTAGTCTCTTGAGACAAAGGGGGGGGGGGAATCTGATATTGAATCTTGGATAAAGTTTATAACAGCTTATGCGTAGCTTATATACATAAGGACGCGATGTAACAAAATTGGTGAAAACAAAACTGGTATTTGGTGAAAATAGTATTTGTTTCATGAAAAAGTTGAAACTTTTTATGGTAAGTACATATTTATACTTTTAACAGTAATATAGGATCAAACATGCAGAGAAAATAAGCTATAATGCACAAAAACCCGATTATATAGAGGGGGAGGGGCGGAGATTGGGACATTAAAATACTTTCTCAGTGCAAAGGGTTTAAAATTTAATTTGTGCGTAAAACAATTATTATATTCGATAGAAAAATAAAAATTGGAATATAAAAAAAGAAGATTTAACAGGAAAAAAGACAGTCAAAAGTTTTCAGGTGGGGCAAGGGGGATCCAAGATTTTTATTCCCTTGTCAGTTATTCAAATTTTATTTTTAATATCACTTTAGGCCTACTTTCTTAGAGCGAAACTTGGCACTTGTATATTACACCGACCATACTGTCGCTATTGATCGGTTTAAAACAAGTTTCTCTGCGCACTAGGAGATAATTGACTTAGCCTTAGTGATATAAAACGTTCAGGTATTAAACTTTTATACATACAAGTTTTATTCTCAAAAATCAATTTAAAAGCATTATTAAAACGCAGAAAAAGCAGTTACAAAGCAATATTACACTGGAAAAAACAAAACGTAAAAAATAAACTTGAAGTAGGATAAAAATAAGAAAAATAACCATGAATTAAAGAAAGGTGGGGGTCCTAGCCACCAATTCCAGAGGGGGGTTGATATTAGAGGTTCATTTAAGCCCTATTAAGAGCTAATTCTGAGGGGTCTTAATAAAACTCTCTCATTTCTTTTGACTGAGTGTTAGATTACAGTCCCCCTGCCGCCAAAAAATTTATTTAACACCTCCCACCTTAACTGTAAGCTATAGAACATGTTAGTCCAAGCAATTCACGCCACCATGGCGATAAATGGATGTCCCTTAAAACACAGAAAAGGAAGTTAAAACTTAACAGACGGAAAACAGAACGTGAAAAAGGTATATAAGAGGTAAAATATAAGAACAAAGAACCATGAACTGTAGAAAGGTGAGAACCCTAGCATTCAATTCCACCGGCCTCTTAGCAATCAATTAAACCAGGGGGGTAGCAAGCAATTCCGCTAGAAGAGGGGCTTGTTATTAGAGATAATTTGAAGTCCTATTAGGAGCTATTTCTGGGTGGTTTTAATTTAAATGCCCCCATTTCTTTGAGCCAAGGCAATGCACATTCACGCAACCGTGACAATATGCGGCTAGCCCACCCTAACAAGCAATTTTAGTGGGGGATTTTGTTATTAGAGACAAATTTAAGCTACATTAAGATATTTTTGAGTCGTTTTAATGGAAATACCTCGTTTCTTTGACTGACCGTTAGATATAACTCCCACATAGTCGAAAAATTCTTTTAACACCTCCCACTTTAACCTTAAGCTATAAAACATGTTAGTCCAAGCAATTCACGCCACCATAGCAATATGTGGCTGCCCCGTATAACACAGAAAAAGCAGTTAAAACTCAAAAAACGAGAAAAAAAAGCTTATAAGGGGTAAAATATAAACTAAAAGAACCTTGAATTAAAGAAAAGTGAAAGCCCTAGCATTCGATCCCATCGATCTCCTAGCATTCGATTCGACCGTACCCCTAGCAAGCAATTCCACCAGGGGGGTCTAGTAAGCTGTTCAACCAGCGGGAGGGCTTGTTATTAGAGGTAAATTAAGTTATAGTAAGATTTATTTTTGCGAGGTTTTAATGGAAATTCAAGGGTTTTTTAGCCAAGACTTTACATAGTTCACTCCACCGTGACAATATGTGGCTGACTCATTCCCTAGTGAGCAATTCCAGCAGAGACCCCCCTAACATGCAATTCCACCGTGGGCCTAGAAACCAATTACTATGACACCCTAGCGAGCAATTCCAGTGGGGGCCCCTAACGTCCAATACCAACGGGGGCTCAAATAGCAGCTAATTCCAGAGGGGAGGTTTGTAATTGGTGATAAATTTAAACCAAATTAAGAGTTGTTTCTGAGAGTTTTTAGTGCAAATACTTCATTTCTTTTGAGTGAGTGTTGAATTTCAGTCCCCCACTGGTGAAAAAATTATTTAACAACATCCGATCTTAACTTTGACCTGTAGAACATGTTAGGCCAAGCACTTCATATCACCATGTCACACTATGGATGGCACACGGCACCCTCCACCACCCCACAACGTGATAGCCTCCACTGCAATTCACGTCACCATGACAATATATGACTGCCTCCGTAGCAACCCTTTGATAAGCATTTTCATTTCCAAGAAATTTTTCAGATATTTCCTAAGTAAAATTATGCTTAAATTCAACTGATTTGTGTTTTCACAAGCCACCCCTCAATGTGATGCCCTCCACGGCAATTCACGCCACCATACCAATACGCGGCTGACTGGTGGTATCCCTACGATAAATATTATCACTCCTAAGACATTTTCCCAATATTTCTTGTTAACAATCGTGCCTTAAATCCATTGGCTCGTGGTCACGCAGGCCAACCCTCCATGATATACCATGTCCTTTTACGTAGTCGTGCCAAATTATGACTGACCCTCTGGCACCCCATCATCATTTCTAAGACGTTTTTTATGTAAAATTTTTAATAAAGTGATATCCAATTTCGCTACCCCCGCTTCTGACCATCAATTACAACAGTTTAAACTCCGGTTCAGCTGGTTTCCAACCCGACTCAACCCATTCCAAATCTGGCTCCGGTTGCGCCAGTTCAGGTTCCCCCACTTCCGTCACCAATTTTTACAATTCCAATTCCACTCCAAGTTGCGCCAATTCAAAGATTTTTTATGCGGCTGCCTCCTAGATAATCTATGGCTGGTGACTGGCTATAGCTAGTTTATTATACATTTCCGATGAATATCGTTTTTAAATTGGAATGATAAACATTCACATGGAACTTTTTGCTTGGCGTTTTTTTAGTTTGTGGAACTTCCTGCGTACTGTTTTTTGTTCGTCAAACTTATTGCATGTTGATTTTTCTCTCCGTGAAACTGATTTTGTTCATGGACAATGTTGCGTGCTTATTTTTTTGCGTGGAGCTTGTAGTGTGCTGATTTTGTTCGTGGAACGTGTCGCGTGCAGATTTTATTTCGTGAAACTTCTTGTATATTGATTTTTCTCCTCGTGAACCGTATTTTGTTCATGGCACTTGTTGCGTGCTGATTTTTGTTCGTGGAGCCTGCTGCATGCTGATTTTTTGTTTGTGAAAAATGTTCCATGTTGATTTTTTTTCGTGAAAGTTTTACATTGGTTTTTCTCCCCGTGAAACTGATTTTATTCATAGAACTTGTTGTGCGCTGATTTGTGTTGGTGGAACTTTTTGCGTGCTGATTTTTTTCGTTAAACTTGTTGAAAGTTGATTTCTCTCATCGAGAAACTTGTACATTGATTTTTCTCCTCTTGAAACAAATATTTATTCATGATTTTTGTTCGTTGAACTTGTAGCGCACTGATTTCTGTTTGTGAAACTTGTACATGTTGATTTTTAACTTCATGAAACTTTTAAATTGATTTTTCTCCTCGTGAAACTTGTTTTGTTGTTGGAACTTGGTGTGTGGTGATTTTCGCTCGTGGAGCTTGTTACATCCTGACCTTTTGTTCGTGTAACTTTTTGCATATTGATTTTTCTCTTCTTGAATTTATTAGATTAATTTTGCCCCTCGTGAAACTGATTATGTTCATGGATCTTACTACGTGCTGATTTTTATCCATGGACCTTTTTGTGTACTGATTTTTGTTCTTGAAACTTTTTACATGTTGATTTTTGTTCATGAAATTTGTTACATGTTGATTTTTGTTCATGAAGTGAAAATTAATTTATCATGATATGCTAGTAAGTTACGTTAACCTAAACTACACAGGATAGGTTAGGTTAGCATAGCCTACTTAATCCCACGATTGCAAAGCTTTTGATGCTGCTATTCGTATAGGTCGTTATTTGAACTATCTTCTGGGACAACGTCAATACATCACTTACCAGGCACATTTTACAATAGTCCTCCCCATTTTACACCATCCCTTGCCCCAAACGTTTTTGCAAATTAGTATTATAGAAAACACAGGCTCTGGACTACCTAAATCATCCATTCAATTTACACCATTTTCAGTCCATTCTACATTATTTTAGTATCAATTATTGCACATTTTTGCAATTTTCTATCCCTAAATTCGACATAAAAACAGGTCATTGGAAATCAAATTTGGTCCTATTTTTGTATTTTTCACAATGTGAATACGGGTTCTAGATGAACCCATAAATTGACCCCCTTTTAAATTGAAATCACACCATTTTAAATGAAAATATCCGACATTTTTATAATTTCCCATTCTGACCTTTAAGATCAAAACAGCTCTTGTGAAATAAGTATTTGATTAATTTGTGGAATTAGGGTTTAATTATATCCCATTTTTCCTATAATACCGATGAAACGTAATAATTTGATACTTAGTAGATAGTTCAATATCCATATCTAGATAATTTATTTTATCTTAATTTTTTCTTTCGATAGCCTTTAAAACCATACCTTTATCTAATTTTTTTAATTTATTTTTAAGATCAGCTGCTTTAGAATCACAACACTTAGGGGGAAATAGATCATCGATATCACCTTCAAAATTAATAGCAATAACGAGTTTATATCCGTATTTAGTTGTAACACATTTCATTCCTATAGTCGTGTATTCCAGTCCAATGTCTAAATCTTATTTCATAAAAGTTTGATTATATTTATTTCCATTTCGCTTAAAATATTCTCTGTTTATTAGTAAATAATTTATTAAACAAATTTCCAAATAGAAAAATAATTGAGAGATTAACATATAATTTGCTACCAATGACTTCCATGATTGCTTTTTTTTCTAAAAATATAACGCAGCAAATGTTAAATATGGATTAGCTGGTACTTGATCTAATTAAAGTTTAATTTCTATATCAGCAGTTGACCCAGTTCGATCAATATTCGATTCGTGCTTTTAACCATCAAAACAAAATAAAGAATATACTGTTTCAAAACCATTGTAACTTCCAATTATTCCACAATCAACATTTTTATGTTTATATTCTAACTACAAAAATCGTTGATAAGCGTTAGAAAAATCTTCATTAGAATCACTGAAATCACATTTAAAATCGTCTTGTAGATATTCTATTCCACTCCATATTCCAATATGGTCAAATACCATATCGTATTGCGTATAACTGTTATCTTTTTCATATTTATGTAACACAACCGCAGTTTTATTTATATTTTCACGGACTACCCTCCATGTTAATTCCTTATCCGTTTTATTATCACTTTTATAGGTATTAAACGCTCCTCATCTTAATTCAAATGAGTTGCGCTTTCCTAATCAAGCTTTTATTTGTTCTGCTTTCTTCGTTAATCTGACTTCTAATTGACTCGCTATGTGTAAACATGGATGAAGTATAGGGTAACATCCATGATAAATGCATTACGTCTACTTTGAAATTTTGACCTCCAGATTTTATAATCATATTGGAAAAATTGTTTCTTTAATATGATTTGATGTGTAACACCTCTAAAAACACGATTAATATCTTAAAAAAATCTGAATAATAATGATAATGGTAAATACATACTAGCCACGTGACTTTCTTTAGTTTTATTTAATATTTTAAATAAATCACAATTAAAAGCATAATTTCGTTTTATTGTAATGGTTCCACCACCGCCTGCTTCAGCAGGTGCAACAGTGCTTTCAAACTCATTTTCTGCTTCATAGGAATCATTGGATATGATTTTATCTTCACACCCAAGCATATTAGTTGCTGCGCTTCGACTATAGTCATCTGAAAATTCTAATAAAATTTTAAAAGTAGTCGTTATGCCTACATAATCAATATTTTCAGTACATTTTCCCTTGATAATATATTCAGCATTTCTACAAATCTATTATTTGTTATAGTACCTTCATCATTATTTAGCATATTTGTTCCATCCAATCATGTTATTTTTACTTTTACATAAAGGTAACAATATCTTGGAAGAATCCTAGATTCCACATCTTTTAAAATGAAATTATAATTTGAAATTATCATACATTCACATTATTTTCTCTAATTTCTATATATTTATGTTTTGTTGTAAAATCATCAATAATAGGCTTTTCAAATATTTCTCAATAAGGAGTAACCACCTGATTCAGTGCCATTTATGTGCAGACAAAATTATTAAATAAACTTTAAAAGATTGACAAACAGTAGTGAAGATTTTCGATTGTTACTGAGGGTGCCAACAAGAGCATTACTCGGGATGTAGTTTAAGTCCCTTTCATTAAATCATTGCATCCAATAAGCCTTCCCTTTGTTCATAAAATCGTTTTATTATTCGAAACTATATCTTTAGAGATCTCAAATCATTTAACTCTCTTTGATTATAATCTATCCGATCTTTTCCATATTCAATCGCTCTATTTTTAGATAATTCGAGTCGAAGATTAATCATAGTGTTATACATGGAACGAGCTTCATCTTTTATATTTGTTATAGACGTCTTGAATAATTGAGAATTGACGATATTTTAATACCTATCTTTAAATGTTCGTTAGCCCCCTCAAAAATATCTAATCCCTTAAGTGTTACGGGATATTACCTCTTTAAAGACTAAAAATCTACTTTAGGAAACCCTGTCCCCTCCCACTTCCACTATCTGGTCTTCAAATTCAGCCCTAAAACATGAACATTGCTAAAACCAGAATCGGCTAAATAAAAATTAGGCAATATAGGGAGAGAGCCAGCACCGGTTTATCCTGCTTCCCCCAAACCCCTGTCATTGTGAGGGGTGGCCACCCTGTCACTCTGAGGGGTGGGCACCTGTTCTTCTAGTACCCTCTCGACCTCACTGAATGACACTTGGTTAAGCACGTGGTCTAAAGATTCCATATCAAGGCCAAGATCCCTCACAAAAGCATCTACATAAAAATTGGGGAAGGTCAATTAATAGGACTCATCCCCACATTCCCTCACGTTCATTTTCCTCAAGGGCCATACAAAGATTGTCGAGAAACTCCGATGGTGGTGATAATATGTTCTCGATATAGGCCCTTTGGTATGATGCTAGTGTTGGCATGTGAACCTAAAAAAATAGTAAGAGCTTATTATTCCATTGAAATACTTTTGATTTCATCCTAAAAAACAATTTATAATAGGCTAAAAAAGAATACATTATTGCTCTGAAAACTTTTTAAGGGGCAAATTGACCGTCCGTATTTGTTGAGACCAAACTACCACCTAAAGGTTTGATGACCAGAATTTATTCCGTACGTGGAGCAAAAGTAGGTGTTCAGTCTTGTTCACCCCATATTTAAAGCTAAGAATTTAAGAGAAATGACCAGAAATGACCTTACAAATGTGGGTAGGGTGCCCCTTTTATGTTTCAGCTTTTATAAAGTTCTCCTCATTGAAATTATGAGTCATAAAATACTTACGAAGGTGGAGGTAACGTCCATTTGTCGTGTTCCAAGGAGATCAGAGAGCAGATAATCTATTATATGGTCTAAATCATCAATGACAACCAGAAAAAGAGTGACAATTGTTATTCCCCGAAACACTTATGATTATAAACTGAAAAAAGTAATTTACAATAAGCTGAAAAAAGGGAATATTAATCATAGGACTAGGGTCCTCAAATCCCCATTCATAGAGGCATAGCCCCCTTTCAACAGTAGAACGCTAATAAAATGTTGTTCATATACATAGACTTTCTTGAAAAAATATCAAAGGTGAATTTTCAAGTTACCCCTTAGAAAGCAGGATGCTAAAACTTCTTATTTTCAAACATATAATTGTTCTATAAAAGAATGGATTCACCATACCGAAATACTTTAAGTTTCTAGTGTTAAAACATACTGAAAAATCCATTTATTTGGGGGGCTGGGGGCCTCTCAAAGCCCGTTAAAAACTATCCAGAGGAACTCTTTATTAGGCTGAAAAGAAAACCTATTTTTAGGATGGGCAATACCATGAAACCTCCCCCTCTCAGAGGAATCAAACATGGCACCTGACATCCTAGTTATTTTCCCTTACTGAAAAAATTACATTTTTACCACTAATAAATAAAAAAACGAAAAATATCTATGATTTTACTTACTTTAGGATTGGCAACTCCATCTTGCACGGTAACCATGTTCTCCCCATGCTGGGGGCCAAGGAACGGGCAGCGACTTCACCATATATACTATTTGGATTCACCATAAATAGTTTTACATGAAGTAAAAATAAATCTTATTTTCAACATGTATTGTGCACCCCCACTTAAATTTAACTCGGCCCTATTGCACTCCGCTCCTTCTATATCAGTGTTAGAGGCCTTCTCTCTCCAACTTAAATTGAAAGATTTTGAAATAGTTTTCACGCCCGGCATGGATACAAAATGAAAATTGTGAAGGAAACTTTTTCAAAGAAAAGTAAGTACAAAAGATTCCAATTGCAGTTTAAAAAATATGCAATCATTCCGGTGTCAGAAAAATTTAGTGAGGCTAAAAGTGCTTTGTTTGGACCAAAGTACACTGACTCGTAGTTATCTCTTTAAAGGGTGGTAATATATGTCGTCTAGGCGCTTCTAAATACCCTCCCAGGACACAGTTTAGACTGTGGACCGTCTTTGAAAGTATTATTTTCCCAACCTAACCCCTTTTTCAAAATATCAAAAAATTAGCTAAACTAGGATATTTTGGGATATTTAAGCTTCTTCATTTATAAGAGGCAGCTTTTTTATGAGAAATATGCATAATAATAGGCCACGTTAGAGGAAAAAGCCACACTATGAGCAAACTTTTATTCTGTTGCCTAGGGTTATACCTGGCCCTATTAAGGAGGAAGGGGTCTCACAAGATAATTGATTATTATAGTCAAAATTTTCCTTGTAAGCTTATTATTTTAATTATTATAGGGAAAAACATTACCCGCACCTTCATTTAACGCATAGATAAGTTACATTTATGTAACCATTTGACGTAAAAATTACATTTTTTAGGATGTAATTCAATTAAAATTACGGATGTAATTTTAACCCATCTGCTAGAACATGCTTTGACTAGCAAGAAGCTTTTGAAATAGCAAACGAGAAAAGTATATATTTTGCCTTGATAAACGAGATAAATTTATCAGTGATGGAGGTATGTAATGTTGCCTATTGCGTAACAGGCACCAACATCTTGAAGGTAACAAACCCTATTACATAATAACCAAAGAGAGCATTTGCGTAAGTAAACAAACCCTATTACGTAACATTCAAAGAAATCCTAAAGTAAACAAACCATATTAATTAATAACCAAAGAAATCCTGAATTAAGCAAACCCTATTACGTAACATACAGGTGTATAATACCGTTACAGGTGCACTATAGTATTGCGTAAGGCCCACTTGCGCGTAACAGTGTCTTAAGGGGGTAGTAGTTCCAAAAGTATACCCCATATAGGTGTCCTGGGAAGCATTATAGCGTCACTACTAATTTTAAGATCATGCTCTTCTAGACTTTGATTATTTAAATAGTTTGAGTTTCCCTATGCCTGATACGGGGAGGGAAATTTGTTTTAACCTTTTATTCTCATAGGAACATATCTTTCATCGTCAGTTTTTCCTAAATGTTTAAGTCTAAGCAATAAAACTATCGATAGTTCACTTTATTGTGAGAAGGGAAATTTTTTGCAGTATTGCGGCAGAAAAATGAACAATAACAACAACAATTTATATAGAAACTATGCACTATACATCTAGAAATCTTTTAATGTCAATCACTTTTCTAAGAGCTCAATAAATATTTCACGACTATTTGATAAATTTTATATAATTGCACTATCTTATCCCTCATCCTTAGAAAGTAATGAAGCTCCTTCATGTAGAAAAGGAGTGGATAACTGATAAATTTCCGAATGAAATTCTGGATATCGTCAGGGAATAAATGTGAAATAACAGTAATTAAGTCTAACATTAAGACCAACAGCAAAATTATAAAGTGTTGAAATTACAGAGATTTAACTGATACGGAAAAAGCTGAATACAGGGTCAAAAATCAAAAAACGCTATTGAGCTTCTTTTTTTTTCTTTTAATGTGCAAAATAAGATTGGTCGGTTATAGATTTAGTGGGTTGTGTGGATGGTAGTAAGAGGGTTGAAATAACTTGCTTGGGCAAAATGGATGAGAGACGTTTCCACTACATTCGTCGATTTTAATTCCAATTTACATTTTATTTGAAGTTTACTAGAGTGTAAAAAGAATTGATAACTATAAGGGGAAAGAAGGTGACCGTTTCGAGCTTATTTTAGGTGCAGAAACGGAGAGTGAAAGAGAAAAAAGCAATAAAAAATTAGGCACTTGTCTGTTAAGCGGAACACACTCAATAAGGGAAGGTAAGGTTTATCCTGATGAAATGTACCAAAACATGATAATAATATAATACTTTAGAAACAAAATTATTGAAGCTACGACAAAGAATTGTGCAAAGCTCGCCACCTAGAACGCATTATATTAAATACCTAACCTAACCCCTAACCACCTCTATGTATTAAATATTTAATAAAAATATACGTGCATCGCAGTTTTCTCACTCAAAATAAGCAAATCATAACCGATCCAGGAAGGGAAACCGGTTTCTGTTCGATCTTACACTGCATAATTAAGTACGTTCCGTATAACAGACAAGTACCAAAGATTAATTAAGATTATTTTGTGTTTACTTTAAAATCCTAAAACTGTTAAATAGTCAAATTTAGAGCTCCATGAAGAGCCTAGGTAAATTTAGGGTTTTTTTTGTAAAGAAAAAATAATGAAAATGCCAAAATCCAAATCTTAATCTTAAAGAAAAAAACTTTTTAGTGGAGAATTAAAAATATTTTACAACTTCACGGCATACTAATATCAGTTCTAGTAACTTAAAAGGCTGAAAATGTCAAGTCGTTGGTGTTGGATTTATAAAAAAAAAGTTGAAGCTTCTCGAAAACCTCTCGACTGATTACAATAGGATTTTCATGTAAGCTTATAGCTCTTGTTGCTTTCATTTTCTTTTATGTTTTTGGCAAAAGGGATGCAATCTTTAAGTAATTCCTTTTTTCACTGAGTGTGGACTTTCACCAGATTTGTCATTGAATTTTATTTTATGTTTATCAAATGACAAAAATTATGAAGCGAAGTGCGGACTGGGGGAAAAGATAGTTTGTGTGTCCCACAGGAACTAAAAGATCTAAACTTCCTAAATGAGTAGACTGTCCGGTGCCTGAGTGCATTTGTTTGCGAAGCTAACTATCATTTGGGCTCCTTCAAAGTGAACGCATAAAATTAATTTCCAGCTTCTAAGAAAAAGACGTTGCTCCCTTGTTTATTTTCTCTATCTAATTATTAGTCCACTTGTCTGTTTTCTTCTAGTTCGTGGATACCGAGTTTCGTGGCAGTTAAAAAAAAGGATTTTCATCTGTAACTAGGATACTAGGCTATCACTAAATAATGATGTAACTGGGATTCCCACCCCTGCTGAGACTTCCATGAAATCATGGGTCTGCTGGTTTTCAACATTTTTTACCACCCCCCCCCCCTGTTGTTTTTATTGAAATGACAGGCCTAAATGTCCTAGATAACAGGTCTAAGTGTCCTAAGTGTCCTAGTTTTGAAAGTTGTGAATGCAAGAACAGGCTTGAAAATTAATGTTAAGTAGACGAAATCGCTTAGACTAAGAATAAATGAGAGTGAAGAGCTAATATGATGAAACAAGAAAATGAATAGCTATAGCTTTGCTTGCCTAGGTATAATTTAGTAACAGTATGGGATGCAGTAAGTATGTAAGAAAGAATAACCAAGGCGCTGGATGTTCTTGTGCAGCTGAACGTTTGGAAATAAGAAGAACTTTGAATGAAGGTTAGAAAACTGGGAGCCATGATATTGACGGTAGTTAATCATTGCCCTAAAACACGGGTAGTTCAAAAGGTTTACCAACTGGGGTAAAGGGAAGAGCAGATCGCCCCCAAATGGAGTTGGAAGAGCTCATAAGAACGGATTCAAAGGAGATTTAAATGTCACAAGAGGGGGGGAATGAACCTTTGAACAGATTTAGGTGGAAAAGAAACACATTAATAAGTCTTCTGGTGGGCTTTTTCTGAGGGAACTATAACAACAAGAGCTCTTCTAATTGTGTATTTCATTGTTGTTGTTTTTTTTGTGTTTGTTTTTTAATAGATATTACCTAGAATAGTACTTGTTAAATACAGCGACCACACTCAAGAAGTAAAGATAGGATAATCGAAATGAAATATACTAAAATATGATAAAAGCATAATACTTTAGGAACAAAATTATGGAAACTACGACAAAGAGCGATTGACTGTAGGCCACCCAGAACGCATTGTATTAAATACCTAACATAACCTAACCTTACCAAAATACCGACTCTATATATTAAATATTTAATTAAAATATACCTACATGGTGGTTTATCTCTCTCAGACTAAGCTGATTATCTCCGACTGTACACAGAGATATAGAGAGAGACCGGTTTAATTACAGAGAGAAAACAAAGTGTGGTCGCTGTATTTAACAAGTAACAAGGTAGGTAAAGGATACGGCATTTAACTTTACAGTCCGTACCGGCGGTGCTGATCTCCGTTTCTTGGCCCTTCAGCCAGGAAGGCCCTTGTGGCCTCCGTTTGTGGCCCTTCAGCCACAACTCAAATTGAACAACTGTTGATGAGAATCACAGTACAGATATCTAGATATAATGTACTATGATGAGATACAAGCACAGAAACAATAGAAAGCGACAGAATTAACAACTTTTGTATACAGCCTAGGGCATAATTAGAGGGAGGATAGGATTAAACTCCATGAGGAAACAAAAAATGTGTAAAGTGGGCTTGCTTACAGGTAACATTACCTTTAGAGCGAAGTGTATTAGTCCATGAGCCCCGCGGACAGCGGGGGGAGGTCTGTATTCTATATTTATTTAATAAACCTCGTTCGAGGTCTTTTTTTAGTTTTATCACTCTTTGTTGAATAAATATAAAATACAGACCTCGCCCCGCTGCCCGCGGGGCTCATGGACTAATTCGCTTCGCTCTATAGGTAATGTTACCTGTAAGCAAGACCACTTTACGCAGTTTTAGTCTCGTTAGAGGGGGGTTTTATAAAGCTAAAAAATGGATGCGCTTCTCTAACAATGACAAAGAAACAATATGCGATCATCAGAATCTTGCTATATGCAGTAATACACACTTTAGACACCTTGTGACGAAACTAAACATTTACCAAATTCTACTTTACTTACTTTTGGCTATCATGGAAAGGGGTTAGGTTATAAAAATGAATCTTTCAGTGATGGGTCTACAGGCTAAAGTTTGTCCTGGGAAGGCGTTTCCTAGTACCTACCTCCACTCCTTCTCCCTTAAGAGGGCCCTGATCTTTGATGACCTCTAAAAATCTGTGTGTTATAAAAGTGAAACCTTGCAAAATAGATCTTCTGATTAAATGAAGGGCAACAAAATTATTTTCAGCCTCACAACTTTGCTCAATCCCAATTTATAGGGTTTTAAAGATATGCCAATACATTTCCTAAATTTTGAAAAAAAAATTGGCTTAAAATTCTACTCAAATAACAGGAATTTCATTTTCAGAACTAAAGCCAGAGAAAAAGAAATTGAGATACATGTTTACTTTTGTTCCAAGTGCTCTAAAGTGCGTGTTACTGTATATAGCAAGATTCTGACGATCGCATATTGTTTCTTTGTCATTATTAGAGAAGCGCATTCAATTTTTTATGTTTCTAAAATCCCCGTCCAACGAGACTAATTATGCGTTAAGTGGGCTCGCTTACAGATAACATAACCTATAGAGGGACGCGTATTAGTCCATGAGCCCCGCGGGTAGCGGGGCAGGTCTGTATTCTATATTTATTCAACAAAGAGTGATAAAAAAAAAAAGAAGAAAACCTCAAACGAAGTTTATTATGGACTAATACGCTTCGCTCTATAGGTAATGTTACCTGTAAGCAAGCCCACTTTACATATTTTTAGTTTGCCCCATGGAGGAGGAGGATCAACCAGAAACGGAGGAAAGGGGTGCAGGTAAACTGGAAGTGACTAAAAATCTGACGAGAAGAAGTTTTCCTGAATTAATGAAGTAAGGACTTTTTATTGGTATTTGACTAGCAGCTTTCTACTATTTTGATTAGTTTATGGGTTTGACGAATGAAGCTTTTAGCCTAAAAATGATTAAAACACATATACACAATAAATCAACTAGCTGCAAACCCAATTTCGTACCTTGATTTACTGATTCTCAAACCTTACACGCATTTTATTCCATATTAAGTGTTACGTACTTTCACAGTTAAACCAGACATGTACTGAAACACTAAATTTGTAACTACGTCAGCTGTAACTTTCGGGTTGCTGTAATCAACCCGATTTTTAATCAAGGTCGGAAACGCAAATAATCCAATCAATTTTTCGCTTATTTTTAAATATTCATTGGTTTAGCTATGCCAATCGTGAAGCTACATTGACGAGTCACTGTAGTACGAGTCACTGCAATTATTTTTATGCAGGTGTGCAGAAAGGGAGTTCCTGTCTGGGTTGACCAGAAACGTCAGGATACACATCATTCTCAGTCAGTGAAACTAATATACGAAAATTGGGGGGGGGGGGTGGCTACTGAAAAAAATAACCGTGGATTGCCAATTGAATTGACCTATATTTATTCTTTAAAGCTCTGCTAATGTTTTATTTGTAAAAGTAAAAAGTTAAAACATATTTTGCTTTCAGTAAAGTTATGTTCTGGTCTTGAGAAGACATGGATGATATTTGTATGCTGGAGAAACTTTTTCAACAGTTTTTAATCGTGACACAAACAGTATTTTCAATCTAATTTTATAACTCCTGATGCTGACCTGAAAAATAAAAACCTAATATAATTCCCAAAAAGATTGTATCTATGGTTTTATGATAACCTGGATACACTTATGTTCATTTTATTTATTTAAATTGTAAGAGTAGAAGTAGTAATAGTTGTAGCCCCAAAAGTTTCAAACTTAATACCTCCAGTGGTTCTCGATATACTCATGAGGTGTCTTATTGACAACCATAAACACAATGCCTTATGATTTAGTTTAAAGCAAAATTTAGTTTTAAAGCATAATGAGCCAATTACATAATTATAGGGAGTCGACATGCCCAATATCCCTAATAACATACTTGCTGGACCGTTCTATTATGCTGAACGAATTGCTCTGAAACTTTTGACTGGGTGCGTTTGGAAAATGAATCGGCTTGGGAGAAGGAATGCTTGCCCTTCAATCACTTTTTACTCTTAAGGAGGGCATCAGAAGTCTTGATTCTGAATCGAATTAGCTAGTTTAAAAGTTTCACTTACGTTTCTAGCTTTTATAGAGTGGGCTCATATGCCCTTTTGAAATCTGCATGCATACATTTTTTGGTTAATTGAAACTCCTCCTAAAAGTTCCCTTAAAGCTTCACCTTGATAGTCTTAGCACCATTAGTTTCAGCAAATGTAGTGGTAGTACTAAAAGTATAAACATAGTGCCTTCTGGCTAGTTCGAAATCCCTCACAACTTTCCCTTAAAGGTCCAATTTAATAAATTTTACAATTTTGTTATTTTATAAGTCTAATTTATAGGTCTAATTTTATAAGTAGTTCTTCATATATTGCTTTGTCGCCTTTTTGAAAGTCCAAATGGTCATAGTTTGTTTTGATTGCTTCATCTTAATACCCTCAGCTTGCGCAGCAGCAATAGCTGTAGCAGCATTAGTACCTGTATATGCATAGTACCTTTGGTTTCTTCAACATCCCCTTCAACACACGCTGAAAGTTTCAGCTTTATATCATCAACCGTTCCTGAAGCATTTCTGATGCGGCAACTTGAACCTGCATGGGCATAGTGGGCTTCGAATGAGTACTCTACAGTTTCTATACATCCCAATTTTTTCGCCTTAATATCCTTAGTTTTAACAGCAGTATCAGTAGTAGTACCAATAGAATCAATTCTAGTAACTTAAGCTTTAGTGGCAGTAGTAGTAATAAAAGTAGTAACAATAATAACAGTAGTAGTAGTATGAGTAGGAGCAGTAGCATTAGGATGCAAATATTTTCTTTTGGTTAGTTCAACATATCCCACAACAAGCCCTGTTAGTTTCAACTTGACAAACTAAATTGTTCCTAAAATATTACTTTTTGTTACACCTTTTAGACACCATGCATTCAGACGGTGTTTTGTGATTCAGTTCATCTTCCCCTCTCAAAATTTTTTGATAATTTCACCTTCATACCCTTAGGCATAGTTGTAATAATAGTCATAAAAGTAGTATTTATATTACAAGCAATATTATTGAATAGCGGCAGTACTACTAGCAGCAGTAGTATTAGCAAATTGTCTTTTGGTCAACAGAACATCCCTCTCATCAAGTCCTGGAAGTTTCAACTTTATACAATTAGCCATTGCTATGACACTGCTGACATGTCCTTTTGATAACTCTTATGTTTATATACTTCTTGAAAATTTTATCTCAATGCTCTTAGCCTTACAAGTAGTTGCAATAGATATAGTAGTAGTAGTAGTTGTAAATGTGGCAATAATAGTGGTATTAGCAGTAGTGTGCACATATTGCCTTTTGGGGGAATGATCCTCCCCTTTAAATGTTCTCTGAAAGTTGATTTGGTTCTAATTTCTCCTCAATACTGAAAATGTAATAGTGTGGTAGTAATACTGGTGGTAGTTGTAGTAGTATTGATAGTATGCAAATATTGCCTTTTTGATCATCTCTCTAATCATTTCCTGAATTATGCAAATTGATATAATCAGTTTTTCCTTTGTTACTCCCTTTTGGTGTAACACAGGAAAAAATGCCCTTGGACTATTGTTATCAAATTGGCTACGTAACAGTTTCAATTGAATGTGTTTCGGAAAAGAGTGTCAAGGAGGGGAGGATTGTTTCTCTCCATCATGTTTGACTCTTAAGACAGAACTAGAACGATAAATTTCCAATAAAATAAGGCTCTTCCAAAGTTTACACATCAACCCCTTACATAAAAACTTTATATGTCCTTGGGGCATAACTTGAAACCCTTACCCCCAGACTCTGGGGGATTTTTTCAACCCCAAAGGTCTTATTATATTATCTTTGGGCTATTTTTGAACAAATGGCTATCTAAAAAATTCTCTGGGATGCATTTGTGGAAAATACGACGTGAGGGGATGGGGCTTTCCTCCAATTCTCTTCACTCTGAAAAAGGACACTAGAACATCAAATTTTCAATCGAAAGAGCCCTCTCCAAAGTTTATACGACCAGCCTTTCCATAACAACCCTTAGGGCATAACTTATAACCCTTGCGCCGAGTACTTTATGTTAAATAGAGAGGAGAAGGGTATTGTACAATAATTATCTGAATAAGAGATCTTATCAAAATAACAGGAATATAAAGAAGGTGGAAAAAACATTAAAATATGAACTAAAGAGGTGTGAAGTGGAAACCATGGATAAAATTGCCCAGGATCTGGAAGATGCAGCTAGACTGCATTTTAGTAAAATATTGCACTGAAATCTTAATAAATTGAGAGGGAGTCATCAATCTGGACTTGTCCCTCTTAAAGATAGGAACCGAGCCACAATTAGTGATAAGGAAAGAGTTTAAGAGAGATATGCGGAACATTTGAGAATATGCGAATCCGGGATAGAGCTAAAGCAAGAGATATACAGGAAAATGAAAAAGTTTGTGACACCTTGGCTTTGAAGTAAGACTTATTTTGTGACAAAAATTAGTGGCGGTACTAAACAAAATAGAAAATAATAAGGCCCAGATGCTAATAGCGTGGTAAATGGACGCTAGAAAATTGGAAATAAGTTACTGAAGATTATAAAATATGATTTTATTTTAGTGGCATTTTATTTTATTTTTAATAAGATTTATGATTTTATTTTTTATTAGTGGCATTTTATTCAACTAATAAACGAGATTTAGTGAAGGACTTTTCCATGTCTGGTATACCTGACGAACACATAAAAGTAATTAGTGGTACGTACGAGAATAACAATGCTTCAGGTAAGGTAGGAAATGAAGTCAGTTGCTGGTTTCGTATTAAATCGTGAGTTAAGTAGGATTGTGTCCTATCCCCATTTACAAGGATCATTTTGATGGGTTTTGTCTTAAAGAGCACAGAAGAGGCAATGGGAGAACAGAGAGTAAAATGGGAAAGAAAAACTTTCCTGGACTTAGATAATGCTGATGAATTAAGCATTTTAGATGCGAGTGCGAGCAAAATGAACAAACTTTTGAGGTTTTGCGACTTCAGGGTGCTACAATGGGTATGAAAATCATTGTTAAGAAGACTAATTCACTAAGTTTAAGAATAAGTGAAGTTGAAAAGTTGACGTTTGGCAATGAAAAGATCGATCAAGTGTTATTAGTAAATACAGTGGGAGCAGTGAAGATGTTAAAAGTAAAATAACCAAGGCTCAAAATGTTTTTTGCAGTTGAAAATATTTTGGAAGAATAGAAAGATAAGTCTGCGAACCAAGATTAAAATATTGGAATTGACAGTGAGGCTAGTTATCAAATACGATTCTGAAGCATTGGAATCTCCTAAGAACAGAGGACGATTTACTAGATGTTTTCCGAAGAAATTGACCAAGGGTTGTTTTGGTTACCTGAATGACGGACCGTATTCCTAACAATAGGTTGTACGAAAACTGTTGGTGGATCCCACTTTCTAGGGCTCTGATGAGTGAAATTTTGAGATGGCTAGAACACGTTCTGCCAATGAAGAAAGACAGATTGCAAAAGATTGTCCTTTTCGGTCAACTTTCTAGGATTAAGAGGAAAGCAGGACGTCCTCGCGTAGGGTGGGATAATGTCGTAAGGAAAGATTTAAGAGAAATTGGAACCTCCATGGAAGATGTAAGGAGGGAGGCTTTGAATAGATTGGGATGGAAGGAAAGCGTGTGTAGCTTTGATGGTCTCAGGCAGCTTGGTGCTGCGGTGAATCGTTAGTAGTAGTATAATAGATATTTTGCTCTCATATCTAATTCCCTATTTTCTGTGCCCGGTTATTTTCTCTAGATTATTTCAATGAAGATTTTGACATGTGGGGAATTCTCTATAACAGGCCGAACCAATTCATTTGGAAATTGTGGAGTTAGCAATGCAGTTCGACCAAGTAGGCAGTAACCTCGAAATAAATCACCTTTGTTAGCTACTCTTTCCTCAGGACAGGGAAGGACTTCACAGTGGATACATACAGTGCTGAAGGATCCCAGTAACATGTAGTTTACACTTGTGAAGTTGACGATGTCTTTGAAGGTTGCGCTGTGTGTGTGGCGCTTTGCGTCGCAATATGTTGGCGTCGAATTGCGATGGTGTTTTTCTTCTAACATAATATTTCAATCTTCTTCGGTTTCACTCGTTCTGATTCTCACTGTCACTTGTCTTTAAAAAGCACAATTCTTTGTTCTTCACTGTCATTTTGAATCATTTTGATACTCGCTTTTGCTTATCTTTATTCTTTACTTTCATTTTTAACACGTCCTGAATCCTACTGTTGCTTGCAATTCCCGAAGCCACTCATCTTCTAACTGCATATTTCTTTGTCCTCACTGTCGTATATCTTCTAGGCATATTTTTGGTTATTTGATTTCATTTTTGATTCGTTCTGATTTTCATTGGAGCATGTCTTTTTACCACATATGTTTTTTATTCTTCAATTCCGTCTTTGAGTCGCTGTTATTCTCTCTGCCATTTATCTTTTAACTATATATTTTCTTGTTCTTCAATTTTGTTTTGACTCGCTGTAGTTTTCGGTTTCGCAAATGTTCTAACTACTTGTTTCTTGGCTCTATTTTCGCTTATTATTGCCTCTGACATTTTTTCAGTGCCCTTTGCCTTAGGTTCTCGGATTGGTCATGTCACTTTTGATGGACTATGTTATTTATTTTCACCCTTACATTTACATTTCTTGGGGCGTTCTCTTGATCTTGTCTCATTTGGTGCTTTACTTTGTTTATTTTGAGCTTATGTTTTTGTCCTCTTTCGTCCTTTTGTCCTTTTTTGTCCTCATTTTGAGCTTACGCTAATTATTTTTTGTCTTCTAGATATTACGAAACTGCCAAAAAATGCCTTTGTATGTTAACATCGCCGAGTATGAATGCATGAATTTACATATTTCTAACCTTTTGTTCTGTAAATTCTTCTAAAACTGAGTGAAAATCTCATTTCATTGGGTCTTCACTTTCAATCGACATAATTGCCAAATTAATTGATGTATCCTGATTCATTGTAGATATCAGATAGTTTGTTATTGGTTTTAGTTTGGAAAAGGATGTCTCTCCAGAAGCAACGCTTGCTGGAATGATTAAGAATATTTCCCAATTTCGAAAAAAATTGTTTACTTTGATGGCAGTGCGGGCCCCTTTCAAATGTGGGGGCCCAATCGTTAGAATCGCGCTTTTTCTTGCCCTGGTTGAAAGACCAGTAACTTTTTCGCTGAAGAAGTTCGGGACATGAACCCCCTCCGGCCCTCAGAGCAATGCTCTAAGTTATGCAATGGGCCCGATGTTTTTATAGTATTTGCTATTGGGAAAGAGGGCATGATTAACGTTAGGTGCTTAAAAAGCTGAAGTAAATTCAAGAGAAGCTTTCAGAGAATATTGAGGGGAGTGCTGAACTAAATCAAAACATGTTATTTACATGCTGGTTATCAAAAGGGGGAAACTCGGGAATTACTTTGGATATTAAGTTGCAACTTTAAAGTAATGATAAGAGGGATGATCAATTAACCAAGGGTATGTTGAGGTGGTGTTGAACTAACCAAAAGACAGTATATTCAAATTACGACTATTATGACTGGTACGAATTCTACTTTTACTGACGTTAAGTATATTAAGGCGGGACTTTCAGGGAACATTGATGGAGGGGGGAGTGTTAAAGTAAATAAAAGAACACTTTGTGCCTTCAAGTTGCCAAAAGGAATAGATTAGAATATTAGGGTGAAACTTTCAGGGTGTGTTAAAATGGACGTTCATCCAACCAAAAGATACTCAGTGCATATTGCTACTACTACTACTACTAACGCTGGTATTGTCATTTGATTTTTTTCCTTATACACATGTACCTTTGAACTAGCTTAGAAAACGTTCTTTTTGAGAAACACTATGTGGAAGCATGCCGTTGTATGGGCAGACTCCTTGTCTCTTATATCTCTTGCGTTGTCAAATGGGAAGCCGGAGATCCCTAATCTGTGGAGACTTCCAGTGCAATCCCTTGCAACACGGTAAACTAAAAGACATTCTTATTGTATCTCTACCTGACGGATTATCTGCTTGTCAGAAAGATCAGATTTTCACAAACATACATAACAGTGGTTCTACAAGTAACATAGATCCATGTGGTGACTAACAGACTCTGATATCCCGGAAGAGGAGTGGGTAAAACACTACTCCACAGTATTTGGTTCGAAGGATCCAAGATTAGAGAAAGATTGTGACAAAAGTTTAGAACAGAAACTAGAAACCCTCTTGAAAGCGAGAAATACCTAGGTAGTGTATAAAATAGACCGTAAGCTAAAACGTTGCAAGTCGCCAGATCTTGATGCAATTTGTCCGGCTCACCCTTTTTTTTCCAGATGTGTGTCGATTGCGGTTTGGTTCTTCTGCTCCCAGAAATATCCAGTAGATATAAACTGGATCACTGGTAGTTCGAATTCAGCCGAAACCTCAGTCGCGTTTGTGCACAGATTCCTTTGAAAAAAAAATATTGAAAGAGCAAATACATTGGGATATAAAAGTATCATTTGACTAAGTGGTGCAGTCGCAGGTTTTCCTGAATTTACTTGAATGTGGAGCTAGTGCACTTACAGTTGTACCTCCGTTTTACTGGTGCTCAGCTAGTTTTGTGAAAGTTAGGTACTCCAGAAAGCAAGTCAAATGAGTAACTCAATTAAGCTCGTTTGAGGTCTCCGACAAGGATCTGTTTTAAGTCATATCCTTTTTAACACCCTTTCTTCTAGAATAACAAAAAATATAATGGGAGGATTTAGTTGTGACCTTAATTTTGACCTTTTGACCTTAGTCTTCTTTCGATTGCAGATGATTTGCTAACGCTAAGCTCCGACCCAATCTCTACAAGAGAATGTTGACTGATTGATAACTGGAAACTAAAATACTGTTTTGCAAGTTAACCCGAAAAAGACCGAGAACCTGCAACAGTGAAAATACTTGGGTGACGGTTGAGCGAACAAAAATTTTACTGGGAAAGTCTATGAAATATCTATGAATAACGTACAGGCAAAGTATTAGAAGTTCCTGTTTACTAGTAATTGAGAAAGTTACCAAGAGCATTCGATTAAGTTACAGCAGGGTTGTGTCCCCAAAGTATAGCCTGAACCGAAAGACGCATATACTTAAACTAAAATCAGTTTACTGTAAATACCTCAAGTTTTACATCGACATCCTCTTTGGGACCGAAATACTTGCGTTTTGAAGACTCAAAATATGGTGGAAACAACAGACATTGTGCAATTGTCTGAATGTTTTATCAAGAAAAAGGTTTTATAAACATTTTGCGAGTTTCTATCATAGTTTCTAAACTTCAGGGAATGTTGAAGATGATAGTGAACAAAATTGTAAAATGCTATGAGGATACCGGTCATTAAAAGGCCGTAGCAGTTATATATCAGAAACAGCTTAGAGCATTAACTTGTAACTTTGAGTGCATGTTAAGAAGGATATTGAGCCATCAAAAAAGTACTATATGTATGCTACGACTCCTACTTCTACTGTTAATGCAAATACTACCATTAAGGCTAAAGGTATTACGGACACAGTTTCAGAAAATGTCGGGTGCTACGTTAAATTAAATTAAAACACGCTGTATGTATGAAGGTGTCAAATGGTATTTTCAGCAGTATATCACGAACGACTGCCACTACTACTACTACGAATGCTATTGCTATAAAGACGACTAAAACTAGTACTATTGAAGGTAAAGGTAATACAGTGAAACTTCAGGGAATGTTGAAGATGATAGTGAACTAAATTGTAAAACTCTATGTGGATACCGGTCATTAAATGTCATAACAGCTATTAAGAAGGATATTGAGCCATCAAAGAATAACTATATGTATACTACCCCTGCTACTTCTACTGTTCATGCTAATACTACCATAACAGCTAAAAGCTGCTATAACTGCCGTAAACTGCTTTAAAGTGCTATGTATATGCTGGTTCCAATAAGACAGTATCTCAAGAACGACTGAGGGAATTTTTATGAATCGAGTGTTAAGTTGGAACTTTCAGAACAAGCTGAAGGGTATGCTGAGCTCATTAAAATTCATTATATGTATACTAATACTAATTGTAGGATAGTGGTAATAATACTGCTGTTAATACTAATATGGCTAAGGCTGATGGTATCAATGTGAAACTCTCAGGGACAGCTGAGAGGGTTGTTGGGCTAAATCATAACACAATGTGTATGCAAGTCTGATAAATTTTTAACAGTAGTCGTCGTTTTATCTACATAATCAATACTTTCAATACATTTTCCATCGATAATATATTAAGCATTTATGAAGAAGCTAAGTTCATTATTTGTTAAAGTAGCTTCATCATTATTTGGTATATTTATCAACAGGAAGTATCAGAAGTATCTCAGGAACTGCTTAAAGTATTATATTAAATTATCCGGACATGAGGAGAGGATGTTGTACTACACCTAAAAGACACCTAAAATACAATGTGAATATCATTACTGAATACCGTTAACTACTAATGCTACAACTGATATAACTAGCACTGCTCCTACTGTTACTTCTGCGATAGGGTATAAAGCATAAATTTTCAAGGAGATTTGATGTCACTTTAAAACTAAACCAAAAGGTGCTATGTATATACTGGCTCCAATAAGATGTCAGAGCATTGTCTCAAGAACGACCGAGGGTATTAAGTCAAAACTTTCATGGCTACTGGTATTACTACTTCTACTCTATTGAACTAAACAAAAAAGTGTAAGTGCATCCAGGTTGTCGAAAGAGAATAAATAAAATGTTTTGGGAAAGGTTTTAAGTTTCATTTAGAATATATATATATAGAAAAAACGAGAAGATTTAAAATATACCTTTCTTTTTCAATGAAATAGACTATGTTAATAAAAAAGGAACAGAAACTAATTTAAATAAATTCTTATACATAATAAGTTTACAAAGAAAAGTAATTACTACAATAAACCAAAGTGAGCAGAAATAAAGTCAAATAATTTTCTAAGCGTAAAACTATCACAAATCATCATCAACAAATACATGAAACACTAAACCGAAACTACAATAAATAACAGAGATAAACTCAAAACCAGCAGAAACTAAGATGACTCCCATGCTTTCTGAAGAAAGAACATAGTTTGCATTTTACTGAAAACAAAATACACTTTAAATGTTTTCTCTTTTTTAACTATAATAAATCCAAAATTATTAAGACTTTATGGAATAAATATTTGTATAAGTATGTTAAACTGTCAATCCGAATTCATTTATTGTTTTTTTTAGTAATCTTGGTGATGAGAGTGTTTGTTTTATATTATGAGAATTAGAAACTTTTAACTCGAAATAAGGATTGTTTTCAGTAAAGTACAAATTATGTTCTGGCCTTCTTAAAAAAACCTAAAATACCTTCTAAAAATCTTAGTTTCTGCTCGCTTAGAAATTGACTGGGTTATTTATTGTTATTTCTGTTCGGTTTTGTTTTGGCAGTTCCAATAAAGTAATATGTTCAACATTTGAATCTGTTATCAACATAAGAAAATGCCTCCCTAGTGACGTATTTTCAGAATAAATTTTGAGACTTATTTCGAGTGGCCAAAGCGGAAAAGCATGTACCACTGCAATTACCGACTTGTTCCACCACCATCCTGCCTGAGGTGTACACAGCTATGTATGATTTTTTTTTTTTCATCCCATTTTTAGTTCAACCCTCCTGCTCGTATTTTTACCATGATTGCTGAAGTCAGCTCAGCCCATAATAAATGATAATGTATATATTTTTTCTAAAAATCAAGTACAAATAGATAAGTTGTAACGCCAGATGCTTGAAAAAAGATCAAAATCATGTAGATTCATCATCACCGGACACATTATTCAATGATGACAATATCCAATTAATTAGTTCAAGGAAAAATGATACGGAAGAATCAGATATTTCACTATCTCTGGTATCTCTAGGAGTCTGATTCATCTCTTCTGCGTTGAAAGTTTTCTTCTCATTTGTACTTTCTTGTCGACCAATGCTGCGTTTGAAAATATGCTTATGAGGGTCCACCAGTTCCACAAAATTGCTTTCATCAAATTCATCATGGTCATGTACTGATTCAAGTCCCATTGGGGTTAGCGACGGTTGAAATGGATTCTTTTTTTCACTTATTACTTTCGGGTTAGTTGAAACTGTTGTTTCTTCAGCTGACATTGTGCGTTGAGCTGAGTCAAGAGTGGGATTTTTTCTGTTGTTGTTGCGGATGTCCTCAGATGAAAATATTAATTCTGATCTTTCGTGGTTGTTCATGGTCCATTCACTTCTTCCACTCATAATATCAGATATTCCTATTGTTCTTGGAAAAAATGGTTCCATGAAACAGCTAGGGTTTAATGGTGCTAATCTTGGAGAGCGGCATCTTCCTGTACGCTTGTTAAGTAGGAGAAACGGAGGGCAAATAACTATAGATGGCTCTCCTGACTGACAGAGTAAGAATGTTTCGCAGCTGGAACTCCTAGAAAATATACCATTCATCTTGGGACATGGTCCTAAAAAAAACAAAAACGTTGATACAATTTCTTAAAACAAAAAAGTCTTAAACAAATAAAGGGAAGACGTAAAAAAAACTATGCATAAAAAGTTTTATGCTATGTTTTTCCTATCCTTCTGCATTTAATCACTTGTATTTACATAGTAGATTAACAACTTAATATCTTTGAAAATACCCAATAAATTGAAATTGTTTTGAAAATTTTTGACTGGTTTAAGAATGCTAAATAACTTTTGGAGGGTAGACATTCTTTCAAAGAGGAGAAAGTGGCGGAGGGACGCAGCCGTGCCACTTCAATTTTCAGCCAGCAGCCCCTCCCGAAAAAATAGAAATACTTGAAATCTAAAATGAAAAAGAAACAAATTTCATGTGCAAATTAACTTTTGAAATTTACCTTGTCGAAAGCCCAGAGCACTTAAACTTAAGAGTAAATCAGCATAAGAATTAGATAAGAAACGATCAGTAAATCAGCATAAGAACCGATTCTTTTTCTAGTGTTCATAAATAATCTAGGGGATAGTCTTGTGAAAAACCTCACCACTTCGCTGAGAACCGACGTCAAAGATCTTCAATGTGAAAGACTAAGATCCAAGCATTTCCCATAAGGACTTTCAGGCTCATTTGAAAAAAATGGAGGTGTGGGCAGATGACTGAATTTTCAGTTTCAATATATCAAAAGCAAAATAGATGTTAATATGAAGAGTTATCCTGTTTTCTTTTTAGAAGGAGAGACAATAACAAGAGTAGACACACTAAAGCCTCACGGAGTTCATTTCTAAACGGATCTCACGCAGTATGAACACTTCATTAAAAATAAGATCCTCCTGGTCACGGAAGCTAGGAGTTACCCTAAGATGCAGAAGAACTAACCAGGGAGGAACCTGGTGAGTCCATTTTGAAGAACAATTCTGCAAAATAAGATCCTCCTGCTCACGGAAGATAGGAGTTACCCTAAGATGCAGAAGCACTAACCAGGGAGGAAACCGGTGAGTTCATTTTTAAGCTATTAATGCCATGAATCAGACCAGTCATGAAGTGTGTATGTCCTTTCTTTGCTGGTTCTCCAATTAGCCACATCGCTCCTCTTCAACGTGTCCAAAGCAGTTCGCAGTTGACTCAGCATTTTCTAGCAACTCTAATGTCAAACCCATGCAGTCAATCCAGGATCGTTTCGACGTGGCGTTAATGTCAGAGTTCTAAAAATATATACATTGCCCCACATCTGAGAGGGGTTGAAATTCGTTACAGACAGAATAAAGCCTTTGCTATAAACTCGCCAAAGTACAGCTTGGTTGGAAACCCTTGTGCAGCGTAGACCCCGCCAGCAATACTTAAAGATGAGTTTCACCTGACGATCCGTTGCCTCGTGGAGTCGCCTCCCAGCTGAGACAATCCTCTGAAATTGCTCTAATGAGGTGTTCGAGAGAAGGTATACTGAATACAAGTGAGGTAATTAAAGTAAAAAGTAAAGTAATTACCAGGACTAGCGACACATCACCACATGTTATGGATCCGGGAATCCCGTAATAAAAAAGGGACAAATTTAAATCCTAAAATAAAAAAAAGTGGAATCCTTGACATGGGCAGGGTTTTTCTATCAAAATTTGGAAAAAAGAGTGCAAAATGTTAAATAATGTAAATTTGTTTGAAATAAAAAGTCTTTACTTATAGAAATATGATATTTGAATTCCAAAATATTTTAAGAAAGTGGAATTCATGACCAGTGAAAAGGTTTTTGCTTTCAAAAAAGGAATTTTAAATTTCTAAGAAGTGAAACATGTGATGGGGTAGAAAGCCTTTGCTTGAAGAAATTTGATATGTCAATTCTTAAACTTTTATGAAAGGGGGAATTTTTTAGCATGAAACAAGTTTTTTCTTTTGAAATTCATAAAAAGAAGTGAAAATTGACTAAAAAATGAAAAATATGATTAGATGAAATTCTTTTCACGAAGAAATGTAACAATTAAATCGTATAGTGGTATGAAAAGTAGAATTCCTACCATAGAACGTGTTTTTTTCCTATCTATAAAATAGAAGTGAAAATTGTTTAGAAAATGAAAAATTTGATGAGATAGAAAGGCCTTGATTTGAGAAATGACACATTGAAATCTTAAAATTAAAAAAAGAAAGTGGAATTCTTGACATGAAAGTGCGTTTGCCATTAAAATTAAAAAAAAGGAATGTAAGTTCTTAAAAATTAAAATTTTGATGAGGTAGAAAGGCCTTAATTGGAAAAATGTGGTATTGAAATCTTGATATTTTTAAGAAAAACTGGAATCCTTGACATAAAAAAGGATTTTGCTTCCAAAATCCGAAAAAGATGGGCAAACTCTTAAGAAATTGAAAAAGTTTGGAGAAGTAGAAAGAATTTAATTGAAGACATTTGACATTTAGATCCCAATTTTTAAGAAAACTGGAATTCCCAACATAAAAAAGTGTTTTGCTAAAGAAGTACAATGTCTTAAAAAACAAAAAAATAATGAACTAGAAAGGCTGTAATTGGAGAAATGTGAATTTGACTGGAACTAAACAGGAACTCCTGACACGACAAGAGTTTCACTATCAAAATTTAAAAAGAGTGAAACTTGTAAAATAAAACGAACAATTCTGATAAACAAGAAAGGTTTTGCTTGAAGCAATGTAATTTTTAGAACCTGAAACTCTTAAGAAAGCTGAAATTCTTGACATGAAACGAGTTTTCACTATCAAAATTCAAAAACAAGAGGAAATTACTAACAAAACTGAAAAATTGAGTCGAGGTTAATATTAGGACAAAGACAAGATTGAGGTAGGACAAGATTGAGAGAAAAAAAAGGGTGTTGCTGAGGAATGGTTTTGATGATGCGGTCTTGAAATATCATTGGACATTGAAATATAAGTAGTTTCTGGCTAAAAAGTGCAATTTTTAAGCTTAGCTCAGTATCTGGGACAATTTATCATAAATTTTTTTGAATAGTCAAAAGATATCAAATGTCCAAAAAATCAAATCTTAGTAGTGAAGGACAAAATTAGCATCGAACAAAAAAAAATGTGAAATAAAAAAGAAGTAATTAGATTGTAGCAGGGATGTGTGCAGTCCTCTTGCACTTGTTGCTAGGATTCCCTTTCATTAGCATTAAAAGGAAAATTCTATTCCAAAAAAGATAAAGTTAGACCCAAAAGAAAATATATATAAATAAAAGTGATATGATTGTAATAGGGATCTTTCACCCATTTTGCAACCTGGATTGTACACAGATTTTTGACGCATCGTTGTCTTGAATTGCTTTCCTTAGTATTAAATAAAAATTGGACTTCAAAAAAAGATAATATGAGACTCAAAACAAAATCTAAAATGGAAAAGTGGTAATTAGATTTTAGCAGAAGCGTGTACAGACCCTTCGCGTTCGTAGGTATTTTTTTAGCATGCATTAGCATTTGAATAAAATTAGACTTGAAAGAAAGATAAAAATTAACCTCGGAAGAAATTTTAAAGTATCATAATAAGTGAATTAATAAAGATGAAGAGATGGAGAAGAGGAGCAGCTTGGAGGGGAAAGAAGTGATAAAATATTTTTATTCAAATTACTGAAGAATAAAATAGAGTTGTTTTTATAGTCGTCCGCCATTGTTTATATAGTCGTGTGTAAATTTAATTCATCCATATCATATATCATCCATATCATAGTCAATTTAAAAACAGTATTGTAAGTATAAATAAGTATAACCACAGTGGTTCAATGTTTGTGTGTGGAAGGGGACATTTACTCCCTAGATGTTTCTCCCTTCTCTCCCTCCCTCTAAATTTTAAAAGATAACTATTTGGCATTTATATTAAACAATCTATTTTTTTATATTTTTCATCCAGAAAATTGAAAAAAAAACAATAAATTGCCCACTATGAATTTTGTTAAAATACATTTTGTCCATCTCTCAGTATTGTAAGCCAATACCACTGCATCTTTAGCTCCTTTGTCCCATAATGATAGCGAGACAAAATTTGAACTATAAATCTCCCCGTTTCTTCCTTGACTCAGACAAGCGTATGGTTCTAAATCGGAAGTCCAAATTAAATAGATTTATCAACTTACGAATTTCTTAAATATTTTTTTAACCAGATCGCCAAATTTAAAATCCCGGAATGTTTCGCATAGAGATCATTCAGAAAACAGGAAATAGCAACAGCTACACCAACAAACCTACACTTACAAAAGAGTAAAACTCATAACAATAGTTAAATTTTATCTAATGTTTCACAGTGGAGGTTTCTTGAATAGTAGTTTTGGAATGCCTTAACATTATTATTTATGAATTAACGACGCTTTTTGACTACTAAGGTCCCTGAATGCCTTAACATTTCCGATGGTTATTATTTTTAATTGTGTTGCGAGAGCAACACTTTGGTTTTGTCGTGCTCTTTTTTTTTTGTTCCTAGCACCCCGATTTCAGCTTATTCCTAGAAAGTGGTAAGGGTCTAAACTCTGCGGTTCTTACGGAAAGTGTGCACCTTAGGCCGGATTGATGAACATGACTTTGTATTTTGGAAAGCTTCGTAGAGCTCTTGCCTGGGGCCAAAAAGGGTGGGTTTGCTTGTCTTTGAGCCAGAGCCTATAGTGTGAGAAGTGATTAGGAGTTTTATGGCCTATGTGAGAGAGAACTATCTGAAGTTATGCAGTGAAGCTTTTGTTTTATCAAATCGTATTTCTGCTTTCGAGTGGAAAGCTCCGATCTAGCAGGCAAGCAGGCAGGCACCACTTTCAAATTGAAGATGGACTAAAATCTATAAGTGTTAAATATATGCGGCAGTTACCCGGGCCCACAGCCAACATATCTTCTTTGAGTGATAAATAGAAAAAAATCACAAAAATAAAAAAGGGGGTACCGAAAGTGCAGCCATGTATAGATTTCACCCATTCCTGTTCGTGATTTCAGCTGAGTTTATCATTCGGTTTTTCACACTTGGGATTGCGATAGAGAAATAGCATCAGATGTACCTCTTAAACTTTAAAAGTTCTCTCATTGCTAAAGAAAATAAAAGTTTATCCTTTGCTCCTTTCCAAGCGGTGATGTTAGAAACTTGGCCTACGGCAAAAAAGTCAACTTTTGAACTAAGACAGATAGATTTATTTTTCGACGGCAGTCGATAGCTCTTGATGAGCTGATCAAAGTATATGTCATCCATTTTTTGGTAGAAAAATTCCTTCATGAGATATACCAGTTTGAAAGGGGGTTGACAACTTCCAATTTTAGGCAACAGTTGGCTTTTAGCTCATAATTATCTTCCGCAATGAGGGGTTCACAACTTTTGCTAGTTGCTGTACCTATTATTTGTTTCCGATGTATATGATGGTAAGATCAATTTGGTTCCAGCGGTAAGACATGTAGGGGGATTGTAAGTAATAATTGGCTGTTAGGCTACAATCATCTTTAGCACTGAGGGATTTGCAATTTTTGCGAGTTGGTATACCTAGTATTTAATTGGAAATCCTTACAGATTAACAACTTCAGCGTTTAATCGAAGCGAGGAAACAAAACAAAAAGTGTTACCCTCGTAACACTTTACTCGGCGAAGCCGAACAAAGGTTGCCGCAATACCTCACGTTGCCCATGCAACGTAGATCTAGTATTTATTTTCGATCGTTAACAGTGCCTACCATTTCTAATTCAAAATTTTTAATTAAGTGACAGAAGTAGTTATTGCAACCCGAGGTGTTACTAGCCAGAATTTTTTTTTGGGTGAGAGGCAATGGATCTTGCAGAATGGCTCGTAATTTTTACTGACTAATATTGAGTGACATTGCTATTTAAATTACTTGATTTTCTTGCCTATTAAGACTGAGCATCTTTCTTTGATTTTAAGTCGTAGATTTCCACCAGCCCATTTACATCGTCCGGTAAATTAGTGAGGCTTCGCACCAATTTTTGCCGACTCATTTTATTTGTCCACTGGCTGAAAATATTGGAGGGTATCCCCCTCTCCCCCATACGTAATGCTCCTGGTCACAACCTCTTCCTAGTTTCCTGAGAGTCCTCTCCACAAAAGGAACTTATTACTGCTAATTTGAGTCACCAGGCCGCCACTGGCCGTCCTCTCCAGTGTTCACCATGATGCAGGCTTTTTTGCTTAATTGAATAAAACCAATAATAGCTACCAAAATCATGCCTAGGTGGTCAATCCCCATGGATATACGAAGCATCGGCTTTGACGCAGGAAAAGATCCCTTGAGGAACAGACAGTTCCTCAAGGGATCTTTTCCTGCGTCAAAGCCGATGATCATTGGCAAGCCAAATCAGACATTTGGGAGAAAGGAGTTCGTCACCATCTTGCTTGTGACGGCTTTAAGGATCAAGTACCGTCTGAGGATCAAGCGCAAGTACTGTCTATTGCTGATGGCTGAAGAGTGACTCCTCCTCTGTTTTAGGGACAAGGACTGCCTACTATAGCCGGTCTGAAGCTATCAGATGTTGTACTTGTGATAGGGGGAGATGAATGGTGGACACCATAACCCTTCCAAGGAAGGCTTTTATGGAAAGAGAAAAAAAGAGACAAGCAAGACATGTCTCAAAGTACTATACCCAAGCGTCACCAATAGTCCAGCAGCTACTTTTGGACATATAATTATTTTAGGGGAGTTGGAGGCAAGGTACCTTAGTAGCCTGAGCCTTGGCTCATTTTTTTAATCCTCCCATAATAACACCTACATTAACGATAATACTTTCGAAGCGGCAGATATAGAAATTATTTTGATTGACAAAATGTACCTGTAGCTTCGAACAAAGAAGAGAATTTGAAAATGCAGAGCCTGCACAATTATGGGATAGGAAAATTTGACCATATGGGTGAATATAGCATTTCCCTAACATTGTTGTTTCTAATTTCTAGAGCTTACAATAGAGTTTTTCTTTTAATAATTTCGAAAATTTAATTCAGTCACCTGATGGCTTCGACCTTTGTATTTTTCTTCTAGTTTTGCAATCTCCCACGTGTGGAATCACACAGGATTGCTCTGATACGGAGAATATTAGACCATCTTCACACCAGCGAAGCATCAAAATACCATTTTTATTGTTGTTTTCAGTGGGCAAACATTCTAGAAACGCGTCGCAGAAAGTTTTATGAGGCAGTAGTTGCGGTTTTGTGATGTTGCAAAAATCATTGGTGTCAGCAGCAAGTCCTGAAAAAGAAAATTCCTTTGAAACACCCCGCACTTTGTTTAGTTATATCCAAATTAAGATAATTATGTATATTCTATATTCTATTAAACACTTTTCACACTTAGTTTTTCTTCCATATAAAATATGTCTGTTAAAGGTAGGATATGACATGGACTTTTACTCCAAAGCAGATTTGAGAATAATTTTGTATCATCTGAAATCTAGTTCCAAAGTGTAGTCAAATACAGCCCTATGGCCAAATCTCAAAAATCAGAGGAAGCAACGCCGAACAGTAGTATATTCGTTCTTAAGAAATTACATGGTCTATACCAGATGAATATTTAATTTAGACATTTATCTTAAATCTTCATTTAGCTAATTTGATTCACTTGATATATCACAAAATTTAGCACAGTTATGTATGATTATGCATTAGCTATTATGAAGGAGGTGGGTCATTGCGGAGGCAAGGGAGGGTTGCCATATGCCCCAGAAAGTGCATTTCCATTCCTAAGTTTTCTATCTCTCCATGAGCCTTCATATAAATATAGAAAAGGGTCTTGGGGGAGGGTTGAAAGTAAGAATAAATCTCTAACCTCCTTTAAGCTGAACTAAGCCTGAAAAGGGTTTTCTGGGGTGAAAGTTCCCTTCTTATTTTTTTTGTAATATGCTAGATTTGATTTATTATCTTACCGATAAAAAGATAGAAAGAGTGGGGGTGATTTTGAGCTTACTCTTACACAGAAGAGGGTCTTGGGGGAGGGTTGAAAGTAAAAATAAATCTCTAACCTCCTTTAAGTTAAACTAAGCCTGATGAGGGTTTCCTGGGGTGGAAGTTCCCTTCTTATTTTTTTTAATATGCTAGATTTCATTTATATTCTTACCGATAAAAAAATAGAGAGAGTGGGGATGATTTTGAGCTTACTCAGAAAATTTACAGGGAGGGGACGGTAGGTGACACTAGAAGTTTTGCTTTTATTGACGTTTAAATGAAAATATCAGGCATTATGTTTACTTATTTTTGTATATTCCAATTGGTGGTAACAAAATGAAGGTAAGGAGTGATAAGTGACCAAAACTCTAAAAAAGAGAGTTTTACTAATGCTATATACACTTAAGAATTCTATTTTTATGGTGATTCCGGGTTTTTAAACAGTTCGTGGCAACGAACTGTTCAAACAGTTCGTGGTAACAAACTGTAGTAAGGAGCGACCCGGCTCAATAGTAACCGAAACACTAAAAAATGGAATTTTGATACCAATAGTTACATCAAAAGAATTGTGTTTTAATGCTGATTTTAAATATATATGTTTCATCAATATTAGTCTTACCCATCAAAATTTACGAGCCTGAGAATATTTGCCTCATTTCAGAAAATAGGGGGAAACAAACTGTAGTAAGGAGCGACCCGGCTCAATAGTAACCGAAACACTAAAAAATGGAATTTTGATACCAATAGTTACATCAAAAGAATTGTGTTTTAATGCTGATTTTAAATATATATGTTTCATCAATATTAGTCTTACCCATCAAAATTTACGAGCCTGAGAATATTTGCCTCATTTCAGAAAATAGGGGGAAACACCCCCATAAAATCATACGATCTTAACAAAAACCACGCCATCAGATTCAGTGTATCAGAGAACCATTTTGTAGAAATTTCAAGCCCCTATCTACAAAAATGTAGAATATTGCATTTTTTGCCAGAAGACAAATCACGGAAGCGTGTTTATTTGTTTTTTTGTTTTGTTTTTTTTTCCAGGGGTCATCATATCGACTCAGTGGTCCTAGAATGTCGCGAAAGGGCTCATTCTAACGGAAATTAAACGTTTTAGTGCACTTTTTAAGTGACCAAAAAATTGGAGGGCACCTAGGCCCCCTCCCACGCTCATTTTTTCCCAAAAGTCAACGGATCAAAATTCTGAGACAGCCATTTTATTCACCATACTCACCTAATAACTATGTCTTTTGGGACGACTTACTACCCCAAAGTTCCCGTGGAAGGGGCTGCAAGCTACAAACTTTGACCAGCGTTTACATATAGTAATGGTTACTGGGAAGTGTACAGACGTTTTCAGGGGGATTTTTATGGTTTGGGGGGAGAGTTGAGGGTGGGGGCTACGTGGGAGGATCTTTCCATGGAGGAACTTCTCATGGGAAAAGAGACTTTCAATGGAGGGGGCGCAGGATTTTCTAGCATGATTTAAAAAAACAATGAAACAATAAATATGAAAAGTTTTTTCTGCTGAAAGTGAGAAGCAGCATTGAAACTTAAAACGAACAGAAATTATTAGGCATATGAGGGGGTTACCTCCTCGTAACACCTCGGTCTTTACGCTAAAGTATTTTTAGTAATTTCAACTATTTATTCTATGGCCTTTCTGATTCAGGGGTCATTCTTAAGGAATTGGGACAAAATTTAAGCTTTAATTTAAAGAGCGAGGTATCGACAAGGGGTGAGACCCGTCATATACGCAATAAAAACATATGAATATAGAAGTTCGCTACGTAATTTAATTCATAATTTCGTATATTTTTTACTCATGAAAATGTTCGTAAAAATTCTAAGTTATAGTTGCCTTTTTAAGTAATCAAAAAATCGGAGGGCAACTAGGCCTCCTCCCTCGCTCTTTTTTCTCAAAATCTTCCGATTAAAACTATGAAAAAGCCATTTAGCCCCAAAAAATTAATATGCAAATTTCGTTTTAATTATTTATGTGCAAAGAGCCGAGATCAAAACATGCATTAATTCAAAAACGTCCAGAAATTAAACAAAAAAAACAAGTTTTTTTAAATGAAAGTAAGGAGCGACATTAAAACTTAAAACGAACAGAAATTATTCCGTATATGAAAGGGGCTTTTCCTCCTCAAAGTCCCGCTCTTTACGCTAAAGTTTTTTTTACTGTTTTAAAAATGGAGTTAAGAGAAAGAGTCAAACTTTAGCGTAAAGAGTGGGGCGTTGAGGAGTAGCAACCGTAGCACCGTAGTAGCAACAGTAATAATAGTAGAAGCAGCAGGAGCATGTTGCCTTTTGGTCAGTTGAGCATCCCCTTCATGATATCCTCGAAGTTTCATTTTGACACGCAAGCCGTTCCGAAAAATATTCCTGATACGCCCATTTGAAAATCTAGGACAGTTTAAGTCTAGGGTAGTTTTACTTCCCCATTTGGTTCTGTGTTTCCCTATTGCCTTTGCTGTACACCTTAAGCCTTATCTTAGCTTCATTATTTACATTATTAAGCTTTATTATTTACATTAATATCTAGCTCTTACATTAATATCTAATATCTTATCTAGCTTTATTATTTACATTATTAATGGGTATAAAACGCAATCCTGCTTAACTCCTGATTTAATACGAAACCAGCTACTAAACAAATTTCCCATCTTTTATCATCTTTCTTATAGATGGGTTTAACTAGGGTTTTCCTATAATCGCTAGATAATTCCCTTTTTCCAAAAATAATTTCTTAATCTTCAGTGACTTACCTCTAACTTCATAGGCACCACTTTTAAAATACTCTAAAAACTCTTACCGCACTATCAGCACTTGGAGCCTTATTATTTTTTAGTCGTTTGAGTACTGTCACTAATTCTCCCTCTTAAAATATATCTTCATTCAAATCCAAAGTACCACAAACTTTTTCATTCTTTTCTATATCTTTTCCTGTGACTTAGTCCAGTCTCAAAATATTTTGCTCAATTTCTCTTTAACTCATTCCCTATCACTAATTGCGGTCCCGTCCCTAACTTTAACTCGGACAAATCTAGATTGACTACTCCCTTTCAGCTTTATTAACAAGACGAGTAAAATATTTTACTATTATACCGCCATGCAGTATCTTGCAGATCCCCAACATTTAATTCATATTTTATACTTTCTCCGCTGTCTTTACATTCTTTTTATTTTCATTTGATCTATCACTCAAATTATTCTTATACAAGCCCCATCTCCTCTCTATTAACCACTAAGCAGGCCTTCCTTAGCTGCGTTTCTAACATTCTTCCCTAAGACACTATCAGCAACTTCACAAAGTATTTTCCTGAAATTATTCCATCCATCTTCTATATTGCCAAAATTTAAAATAGTTTAGTATTCAACTGTTTCTTGGAAGTTCCTCTAAATTTATGATCCTGGAGTCTGTCAATGTCATAGATTCCCGGAAGGTTGTTACCCTTCGTAAACTTCAGCTTTAGATTAACTCTGAAACCTTCTAGGTGGTGATCTTTACTTTCAGCATCAATAACAGCAATATTATATAGTCTAGTATCTTGTGTCAATCCTCTCAGTCTTGGGTTTACAATAACATAACCAATAAGGTTATATATATTTACATTGAAAAATGTAGAACGAAGCGTGCGAATGAGCCCTGAAGGGGTGAAAGCTCCCTTCCTATTGGGGAGAATATAATTTATTTTGGATAATTATATGTAATTTCGAAAAGCAAGTGCGCTAAATAAGCTGTTTTTCTCAAAACATAGTTGGGCAAAAGTGAGATTTTGGCTTATGGAGTCAGTTTGAGGGTACCCCTCCCCACAATTCGGGTAACCCTGAATAAACTATGAAAAACATTAGAGTGACATTGAAAACTTGAAACAGACAAAAACTCTGCCGTATATCAAAGGGCCGCTCTCTCTACACCCCCGACTGTTTACACCAAATATTTGTAGTGCTTTGAAAATACTTATTATACTGATCTAAAGGCCCATGTGTTTAAGCTGTCGTTCTTAAAGAATTGGGACACAAAGTTTAACTTTAGCGTAAAGAGAAGGAGGCTGAAGAGGAGGCGGCCACATAATAGTAAACTAAGTAAAAATTAAGAACGAAAAACAAGTAGACTTGATCATAGATCGAGTTTGACATGAACGTGGGCAATTGTTTTGATCCATCCCCTAAAGCAAAGTTAATTTTTTAAAATTACCCTTATATTTCAGCTTTCATTCTCCTTGCATCAAATGTGACCTTCACTAGAAGGATATTTCCAAATAAATGCTCGGATAAAGTACCATCAAGTAATTAATCGGGATCTATCTTGTTGGTAGATAAGCCATGAGGATAAATGATCCTAATTAGCGGATCAGCAATTTATCTGGCTCTTGGACGCTGCTAGAGATTTTTGCAAGTTTATCTTTGGAGATTTCGATGATCTGGCATCAAATCACCGATGCTCTAGATTAGGTTATTTCTGACTCTACACTGATAACTTACCTCAGGACTTTTTCTTCTCTCAATTTGATCCTGGAGGGACACAGTTAAAGAACTACCTCTATATCATCTATTGAACTATTAATTGCTGAGTTGTCAAAAATAATTCAAGGGAACTTCTGAATGTTTTTCTTTTTTTGTTTTCCTACATAAAAGCTATAATTCTATTGCCCTTCCTCTATTCTAAATGACCCTTGTATAAACGAGAAGGTCATTACAAATATAGGCTATTTTAATACCTTTTTAATTCACCATTATTCAGGAAGGATCTAATTGAATATACCTGATTAAACTACTTGATACTAATAGTCTTTGAACTATGTTCATCTTTTTCACAGGAAATATATGTCAGGCCTTCATTTGTAGGAATTAAAAGATGACAACGGATACGATGTGGACTGTAAAGAGTCGGCTACTTATATTCTTCAGCGATTTGATTATTTTCTTCTATGGAGTGAAACTCCAATGAGAAATCCAAGGGGATATTTTTTTGTTTCATCTACCTATTTTATTTTGTGCAGAAATTTTTTGTGTAGCCTATTTCCCATTACAGGGATTTTGGGCATTTTTTTTATTATGGTGAATTATTTAAGACGTCTAGCAATATGAAAAATAAATGTAAAACAAATAATTTGCACAGGGTGGTTCTGACTCTATCGGGAGCATAGCTACAGTACTTTTATTGGGGAGTGGGGCAAGAGTAGGTGCTATTCAAGAAAAGTAACTGTTGAACAAACACACTACTTGGTGAATTTATAAACATTACACAAAACATTATAAACAATAAAAACTCATTAAACAATTATAAATTTAAGTGCTGGTGCTCGGATTTTACAAAATTGGCAGCAATAAGTTGTATAGATGGCAGCAGTATAGCACAAACAAGCTTTCTTTTGGGCGAAGGTGAATGTCGTATACATTCGGCTGTTTTTTTTTGCCATATTCACTACTAATGCTGCAGTAAATATCTTCCTCCACTTTCCCAACCCCCTATGCCCGGCACAGGATGCTCAATTTCATAATTGAACCAAGTTCTATTCTAATAGCATAGGTAGTGCGCTATTCATTTGCTCGTAATTTTGAATGGATTTTGTTTCTGCAAGATTTAATTTGCTGTACTAAACTTTTAATAAATGGGATTTACTGAAATATCATTTATGTTTATTTATTAAATTGATTTTTTTTGTGGGTTCGCCGGATTATATTAATAAAGAGCATTGATATCAACAGCTGGAAAATCTGAACAATTCTTGACATCATTGCGGCAGAAACCTTAAATTGAATGAAAGTTGCCAGGGATGCTAATCGGAAGGGAAACCTCACTCCTAGAGTTCGAAAAATACCTTCCCCATTGTATCTTTGTTTGAAAAAAATGAACTCTTTAAAAATTATACGAAAGTTTTTCTTGCGTAAATAGGGTATGGGGGTATACATTTCTGGAGGGGGGCTATACTGAATATCGTTTTTATGTCTATAATTTGCTTCACAAGCATAGCTCGGTCTCCTAGTGCTGCATGATAAAACTGATAAATAGACAAAGAGAATGGGTTGGTATCGCTTGTACATGCATACAAAATTTCTAAACTGTGGGAAAAATATAGATATTTGGTTGAAATACACTTTAATCTATTTTCAGCAGACATTTCGTACAGCGTGGTGATGCACAGATAAATGTCCCACAAGTAGCACTGGCGTTGTATGAAACGCGACTAGTTCCAGTCATAATTCTTAGCACATTTATGTCAATTTGTTTGGATTCAGTTAAAAGAAACACTTAGAAAAGCAAAAATAGCATGAAGTCAGTATGATATAGAGGCAGTTCTACATTTATGGATTAGTATTGGAATCCAGAACGCAAGGAGTAGGACGTTATCATCGCTTATTATTCATATAAACGACAAAAAAAGAATCAGACTTTCAATTAAATACTGGAAATAAAAACTAAAACAATTAAATGATTCCTGGAGCGGATCCCCCTCTGCCAAATTCCATGACCAAACTACAACCAATTTGACCTATCTAGTTATACAGTAGTACGAATATCTTCATAAATTACACTAGGTCGTTTTTTTCGATGATTTCTTTTTTATTCAGGAAATATTACATTCATTGAAATTACATTCAGTATATATGTCCACCTTCTTATTCTTTAATGATTCCATTTCTGTTTCCATTATTTACAGATGTAGAGGGTGTATTAATTTCCACTTTTGAAAGTTTTAAAACAAGACAATCTAATCTTGAACTGATAGATTTTAGGAAGCCAAAGCATCTTAAGTATCAGAGAAAAAACTGACCTGAGGAAATCTGGCGAAACAGGGTCAAAGTTTTACTTGATGATAAGGTTTCAAAGGCAGTATATTTGGAAAAATATAAATGTAGAAGATATTGACGCGTAATGGACTCCTATTTTTCTCGTGTTACTTATGTTAAAAACGAGCAAGGATTAATTAAAACAAATTATCTGCTTAAAGTAAAGAGCAAATTTGACACTTAAAACCAGCTTTTAAATAGTTTAGAAAATATTTAATAAATTATACGTTTTCTTACAAACTATAGAGGGGGTATGCCCCCCAGCCCTCCTCAGTCAACCAGACCACTGGACTCTACGATACCTCTCCCTGAGGATGCCACTTTCTGGCATGACATTGTTTCATTACCGAACCATTCACTCATCGAAGTAATGAGAACGTAAATTTTATAATACGGCACAATATTCTGGCGTTTATGAAAAAAAATTATTTTGAACACCACAAATTTTTGTGCTTGTATTCAATAGCTCTAAATAACAACTGGGCTTCAATGAGAGAGACAACAAAAAGAGGGAGGCTGACAGGCTATTGGGCATTTACCTCCACCGTTAAATTTTGCAGCATATCTTTTGGGGATAAATTCACTAAAAAATCTGTTGGTAATTATCTTTTATAGTTACCACACTCGAGTTCATGGTCTGACAGAACAGGTTTCTTTTTGTATTTCAGTATGTACTCGGTGATAATCAGCTTAGCGTGAGAGAGTGTATATACACTACAATGTAGGTACATTTTAATTAAATATTTTAGTTAGATTATGTTAGAAACCAATTAATATAATGCCTTCTGGGGGGGGCCTGATTTTCGAAATTCTCTGTTGTAGTTTCCATAATTTTGTTACTAAAGTATTTTGTTTTCATCATACTTGGGTTTTGTTAGGATTGACCTAACTTTACTTCTGGAGTGTGGTGGCTATGAGAGATAAGTACCATCCCTTTTTTCAGTATTTTTATGGAAAAAATTTCGCCCCAACAGATTTTGAAAATGAAATTTGTCCTCCTAAATTCTCATGAATTGACGCCACTGATCATAACAGGGTTTGGCTGATGAATAGAAGAAAATCATAAGAAAAAAATGAATGCAATTTACCCGCTGCTAAGTGAACTATGAGCGAAATAATCAAAAGTAATGAAACCATCTTATTTCCAAACAGTTCTATGTTGGGTCAATGACTGATCAATATTAACTTTGTAAGCTGTCTTTGTCTCTTGCTTAGTGATAAAAATAACTGACCTAATTTTTCAAAATAACAGGAAGTAGTCAAAAATCTTTAGGTAAAGGTTTTCCTTTTAAGAATATATTAAACGTTTCTGTATTAAATCTAAAGAACAATATCGTATAATTTCGGATTCTGTAAAATTCTATGTTTGCGGAAGTGTCTACACTTCCGTGTTTAAAACTATCAACTAAAAATGGCTTAAGATTTCACGAAAGGGTATTTTGTCTGACCAAAAAGCATGAATTATGAAAACTAGTTTGAGAATGAAATAACCTTGACTTCAGGCCTTAAAGAAAAGCTGTTTACCTCATAACAGATCATTGAAATTGTTTTAGAACTATTTATGTGACAGAAATCAGGGGCAGGTCAAGAACAAAATTTGGGGGAGGACAGTTTGACAAGGGCACCAATAATTGACCATATTGAAATTGACCAAATTTTAAATTTACTAAAAAAGAGTGAAAAACAGAAAAATGCAAGGAATGAGGGTACCAGAAAAATATTGGAGGGAGAGGCCTGGATCCGCCAGTGCTGGAATTATTGCTAAAACTTTTATACCTCGAAAACTCATTCAGGTAAATAGCCTCTGTCATATACCAAGCTTTTGCTCTGTGCGAGGACAGTTAATGCCACCGTCGTTGAAAATCTTTAAGAATTCTAAAGAAAATAAAAGCGGAACATTAAAACTCGAAAAGGGAGGAAGATTCTTTGTATTTGATTAATAAAATACCTCTGATACAAAAAAGATAATTGGCCCATTTGGCGATCCTGACTTCATCATTAAAGGAGGGAAGCAATCAAGAAAGTCTTCAGGGGACCACCAGACATCTATATGGGAAAACGCTTAGGTCAGTCTAGGTCCTTTTATGCATGGAAGCTCAGAATAAATCTTCTCTACAGGAGCTCACCACAATCCAGCTGAATCATCATTTGCACTAAATGTTACACAAAGGCCACTGTTGGATATTGATGCCTGCTTTTTGAAGAGACTCCTGAAAACCAACTGGCACCGTTCTAATGGATTCATAATAGAAAATCGAGGACAAATGCGGCACTGGTCAGATGCTACTCAGTTTACAGGTTAGGGGTTTATGTGGGAGGCTGCGGTTGTTTTTTTACATCTATCTTGACTAGCGAGATATATTGACTAGTACTGCTGCTTGGCTTCATAAGACGATAAGCGCGCACAAACTTCAAACACTCATATTACTTAAAAAAAACCATCTTGTACCAAGTACTTGAAAAACATCTTCATTAGACGCTGTCCTTTACTTGAACCGTCTTTCTGAGAGACTTAATCTCAACAGAACTATTAAGTCCGTGTGTTAATTCCTTTAGAGTAGAGTTCAAACCCAAAACTAATAGTAAACAAGAATCTGAAAAGGTCATCAGCAAACTGTTCATAACAAGATTTCACTGTATGGAAAACTTATCCCCCCCCCCTATGTGGACATCCCTTTGAACAATTTTAGATGATTTGATTCCCTTCAGGTCTATGATTATTTGCCGAATTCTAAGCATATGAAAGTTCCATTTATGAATGCATTGATCAATTCTTCCTTCTTCGATTGCTACCTCTATGGCTTTGATATTGTCAAGTGAACCTTCTATGTCTAAGAATATCCTTCGTGCATATTCTTCACTTTCAAAAGCTTTCTCAGTTCGCCAAACTAATTTCACCTCATTCCAACTAAGTTCGCCTCATTTCAACGCATGAATTGCTAATATAGAACGGCTTGGTAGTATTTTCATCAGTGTTGCTTACACAGATTGTAAGCATATAGTTTTGGGTTTGTTCCGAATCCATTGTGAAAGTACCATCAAGAAGATTTTTCAGAGAATTTTCTGATTGGCTTGAAATTTTTTCTCCTGTGCTCCGTTTTGTTTTGTGTTTAATTGTGGCTGGTTTTTCAATATTTTTTAAATAATAATAATAGTTTAATTCTTGTAAGATTTTTTAATTGTTATTATTATGCCGCATACATAGCATGTCACCATTTTTGAAGATTTTTTTTTCGCATATTATACTATGTAAATTGTACTCGTTCGCTTTTAAGTCTTTTTTTTTTATTCTGGCTTCTCTCGTATATTTTCTTGTCTTGTATTTTGCGAAGTATTTAATTTTTGTCTCATTTTGTTTTCTTTTACTGCTTCGGTTTCTTACTTTGCATGACGGTTTTTCAAATAAATAAATAAAAATTAGCGCTTGGTAAATCTTGTTATTGGTAAAACCTCATTCTGATTAGGCTATGAGCTTAACCTTCTTAGCAAGATTCCCGAAACTTATTATAGTTTTATTCCAGCAGTGGTTCATGAAGTTCAATTTTGTATCCGCAGCTTTATCAAGAATTCGCAAAATTTTACTATGCCTGTTGTTCTTCTTTGGATTTCAGATTGTATTAGTTATGATGAGAATAAAAAGTAAAAAAAGGCATAAATTTATACATGATATCCGAGATAGTAATATTACCTTATTTTCTTTCACATATATTCAATTAATGGATTTTCACTGAGACACGATCAATTACGCATTCCCCAAGATACGGAAAATGAAGAAAAAAGTCGGAATGATACAGCTTTATGCATCCAAAATTATCGACTACCGCCAATACTGACGATTATGGTAAGCAAAAAATTAGAAAAGTTAATACGACATCCCAAAACTGCATTATGCCTGTTTTCTTTCTAGGACATAGTGTATGTAAGAGTAAGACTATTAACCATTACCCATGGTAAAAAAAAACCTGGAAAGATGCTGCTTTGTTTCTCCGAAGTTTCCCATGCCAAGAAAAAAAAAGAAGTCTCATATTTTGGAATGTCATTGGTCAATGCACGTAGTTCCCTTTTCTAAATTTGTGACTATTACATCCAGAGGCGTAACTAGGGTGTTCAGGACCCGAGGACAGTGTTAGTTTTACCTCTCCCCCGTCCGCTATCATTAACACAATATAAATAGCCTAAACAAAAACAAAAATTTGAGTTTAACAAAAATGAAGAATAAAAACTCCTCCCCATTGCTATGCTAGTGATTCCACTGCACAGCTCACGTTAATCAAACAGTTCATGGTAACGAACGGAGCGACTCGGCTCAATAGTAACCGAAACTCTAAAAACGGAATTTTGATGTCAATAGTTACATCAAAAGAATAAAATTTTAATGCTGATTTTAAATATATTAGTTTCATCAACTTTAGTCTTACCCATCAAAAGTTACGAGACTGAGAAAATTTGCATTATTCTAGAAAACAGAGAGAAAAAACCCCTTAAAAGTAATAGAATCTTAACAAAAATTACACCATCAGATTCAGCGTATCAGAAAACCCTACAGGAGAAGTTTCAAGCTCCTATCTACAAAAATGTGGAATTTTGTATTTTTTGCCACAAGACAGATCACGGATGCGTGTTTATTATTGTTTGTCTTTTGTTTTTTTCCCCAGGGGTGACCGTATCGACCCAGTGGTCCTAGAATGTCGCAAGAGGGCTCATTCTAACAGGAATTAAAAGTTATAGTGCTTTTTAAGTGACCAAATTTTTAAGTGACCAAAATAATTGGGGGGCACCTAGGCCCCCTCCCACGCTCTTTTTTCCCAAAGTCACCGGAACAAAATTCTGCGATAGCCATTTTGTTTGGCATAGTCGAAAAACCTAATAACGATGTCTTTGAGGACGACTTACTACCAAACAGTTCCCTTTGGAGGGGCTGCAAGTTACAAACTTTGACCAGTATTTAAATATAGTAATGGTCACTGGGAAGTGTAAAGACGCTGTCAGAGACTTTTTTTGGCTGAAGGGAGAGGGCTTGAGGGACGGGGTATATGCGGGGGGAACTTTCCATGGAGGGATTTTTCATGGGGGAAGAGAATTTCCATGAAGGGGGCGCAAGATTTTTCATCATTTTTTTTTAAAGAAATGAGAAAATAAATATAAAAAAGTTTTTTGAACCGAAAGTAAGGAGTAGAATTAAAACCTAAAACGAACAGAAATTATTACGCATATGAGGGGTTAACCTCCTCCTAAGAACTCTCTCTTTACGATAAAGTAATTTATTAATTTCAACTATTTATTCTACGGCCTTTGTGATTCAGGAGTCATTCTTAAGTAATTGGGACAAAATTTAAGCTTTAGTGTAAAGAGCAAGATATTGACGAGGGGGCAGACCCTCTCATATACGTTATAAAAACATACAAATATAGGAGTTCGTTACATATATTTTTACTAATAAAAACATTTGTAAAAAAATAAAGTTCTAGTTGCCTTTTTAAGTAACCAAAAATTGGAGGGCAATTAGGCCTGCTCCCCTGCTCCTTTTTTCTCGAAATTATCCGATCAAAACAATAAGAAAGCCAGTTAGCCAAAAAAATAAAATAATTTACAAATTTCGTTTTAATTATTCATGTGCGGAGAGCCAAAATCAAAACATGCATTAATTCAAAAACGTTCAGAAATTAAATAAAAAGCAAGTGTTTTTAACTGAGAGTAAGGAGCGACATTAAAACTTAAAACGACCAGAAATTACTCCGTAGCCTAAATGAAAGGGGCTGTTCCCTCCTCAACGCCCCGCTCTTTAAGCTAAAGTTTTTTTATGTTTTAAAGAGCAGAGTTGAGAGAAAGAGTCAAACTTTAGCGTAAAGAGCGGGGCCTTGAGGAAGGAACAGCCCCTTTCATATAGGGAGTAATTTCTGTTCGTTTTAAGTTTTAATGTGGCTCCTTACTTTCAGTTAAAAACACTTATTTTTTTATTGAATAATAAAAAAAAAATATAAATTGTAAATGCACAGCTTCATGCGTGACATTCTAATATGTCATTATACTTATTATTCTTTTTTGGATACAGTGTTTCAGATTGTTCTTTTGTATTTCGTCGAAAAAAAAAACAAAAAAAAAACGAAGAAATATAAAACTCTGTGTATGACATCTGAAAAATACTTATACCCGCGCTCCTTTTCTGAGCACAGTGTTCCGAATCATTTCACTGTATTTCACCTGGTAAAGAAAAGAAGAAAAATACAGCTTTTTGGAAGATATCTAAAAATGTCATTCTATTTGCTCTTCTTCTCCTTCTATTCTTCTTCCCTTTTTCTTTCTTCTCTAGATTAGTAATTCATCCAGAGATTTTCCTTGCGGGGCTATAAAGGGTTTGAACAAGTTAAGGAAAAACACCGGCAAAAAATGTATTTAATTTAAACGCACCCTTTTTAAAAGAGCTAAAAATCCAAACAAGTGAAAACCAAAATAAAGTAAGAGCATAGCAAGGATATCTATTGGATAATAGCTTGGATTGAAGCTATACTTCTTCAAGACTTCTTCTCCTGTTGCAACACATATTGCTGTCATAGATGGGGTTGTTGCATCACAAGCTATAAAAACAGGACACATTACTTTACCAAATCGTGTTATCATTCAGAAAAGAGCATAAATAGAAAGAAGGATACAATGAGACAGGTTAAGAAGATCAACTTTTTAAACCAGATGTGACCTGGTCTTCAAAACCTCCCTTTAAGTGGTTACAACGTGTCTTAGGAAACCTTCCAAACTCCTACCAATGTTACTAGCTTCTCATTAAATCTCTCACAGATAAAAGCTTTATTACTCAAAGGAATTCAAACGTTAGATGCGAGTGTCAATATTATTCACTATCACCTAAACGCCCGCATTTCTAGTCTTTTTTTTTAGCAAAAAATATGGACCGGTTTTTCTTACTATTCCATTTTGCAAAAAAAAAAAAGAATTCTTGTTCTACAATTACGACCTATCGAAAGGCCACCTCCACTGTCAGCTCAAATTGTACATTTAATTTAACAAAAGCAAAGGGTTAATCGCAAACTACTTGCTACACATAATTTTGCACCATTTTATAGAAAAAAAAATACCAATTTACGTCAAGGGTTTTGCTGAAGTAAAAACAGTATTTTATTTTGTTTTCTTCTTTTATGGTAAAGTATGGTATTACACCTAGTTTGGTTTGGGTATAACACAACATCGGTATCAGAGTATTTTCGTGTACTGATTTCAAAAACTAAGCCAGCTTGTCTCTTGTGCACGTAAGAGCTTCGCTTTCATTGCTAGCTTTTATTAAGACTTTAATTACGGCTTTTGCTGTGTTAGTTTCTTCATTTTTCATTTTCCTTCCTGAACTTTCTTAACTACCAGGCTAATTTTCCCTTCAAAAGCACCTTATTCATCATTTGATCAAAGAAACTGTTTGTTTTTTTCAATTGCTAAAGCGCTATGAGAAGTCCCAGTGTAGTACAAAAACCCAACCATAGAGAGAGAAGAGAAGCGGTGTGCGGTCACTACATCATGGTGCCTGAGCTTCATTCAGAAACAGGTCTGACTATTGTGGTTGCAGCCGCTATGGATATTTTTGTCCCATGGTGCAATTTATCGTAACCAAGCAACCATAAGGTTTACTTAGCTCCAGACGGGAAAGGAGGGAATTTTCCCAGCTCTCCCTGCAAAATGTGTTAAATGTGTTTCTCTGCATATAATGAAGTAAGAATTGTTTTCTTAACATATTTTCTTATGTATGGCTGGTCTCCTAAGCTTACACAAAACTTTTAATTTTCGTTCAAAAATGTCCTCTCCCGATCCTCTAGGACTATTAGTTCAATATAATCACCCCTGGAAAAAAAAGAAGAAACTAATTAAGTAAACACGCATCCGTGATCTTTCTTCTGGGAAAAGAAAACAATTTCCACATTGTTGTAGATAAGAGCTTGAAACTTCTACGATGGTGTCGTTTAATATGCTGAATCTAATCGTGCGATTTTCATCAAGATCACTTCCCTTTTTAGGGGCGTTCCCCCTTTTTTCTAAAATAAAGTAGACTTTTTCTAACTCGTAGCTTTTGATGAGTAACGTTAAACTCAAGGTGTTTTTATACATTTGGAATTACAAATATAAAGCCAATTCTTTATATGTATCAATTTGGATAAAAATTCCTTTTTTAGGGATCTGGTTACAATCGGCACGAGTCTCTACCTATGTATAGTTCGTTAGCACGAGTTGTTTGGAAATGTTCAGATGTTCAAATTACTTAATGAAACCAATTCTAATGATTTGCCTATGTGCTGGGGAAGTTAATTAATGGCTTCTGTCCAGTGGGAAACCAAGGAAATTATAATATTAGGGATACTTTCTCCCTTCACTGTTTCTATCTCTCTCCCACTCTGGCTTTGAAGTACCCTTATTGTGTCTAACAAACTCTTAAAACTTACAAATGTTCTCAACTCCTTCCCATTGAACAATGTTTAGTGCTTCATTAGTGTAGAAAAACCAGGAAAAATAACTTGTCCAAGCAGCATATAATGGTAGAGTCCTGGAAATAAAAGTATTTGTTAATTATGGCTATTCATTATTCCCGTTCCATTATAGCATCAATTTGCCATGCTGTATTAATTCTATGTTTTTCTAGAATTTTCAAACTGCTATTTTATTACTATTGAATGAATTTGATAATTTCTTGAGAATATCTTGGAACTTTCTGATTAGGAATTACGAGATATATCCTATAAGTATTTAAGATAGATAAAAATAACCAAGAAATTCCTGGCACAGATTTTCGAAAATGTAAAGGAAAAGGGCAATTTTTGTCAATTTCCATTTAATGAACGCACGAATGGTATTTTTCTAAGCTTGGGAGTCGAGCATTTTTATATTCTATAATTGAGAATGCAAAACTAGGAAAATTTTCAAATACTATAGGGAGCAATCACTTCCAACCATTCTACTCTCATCTCCTAATCAGAAACCCAACAAGAGCCTGAAAGTTTTCTGTAGCTGTGTTAGCCTTAGGGGGCTTTGTGCTGCGGTAATTTTTTTTTTCTGTGGAAACAATTTAGAATAAAAATAACCAATAAAGTTAATGGAGGAGTTGATTTCATTAGAGTATTAGTTAAGGGGCTTTTTTTTTCATAGGATGCATCAAAGACAAAGCTTTTGATATTATAAAATGGTTATATAAGAGATGGCTTTAAATTTAGGCATAAGAGCTTCTAGCAGGAGTTCAGGAAAAAAGGAATATCAATGAAACCGCGTTGGCTTGTCATACTGAGCACAGACTGTAGCAATTGTACTAAAAATGAACGTTTCAAAATGTATGGATTCATTTTAACCCTTCTAATTTGACGCAATAATTTGAAGTCGTAAGAATTTGTACCAATCTAAAGGTGCATCTATGAAAACTGATAAAAATGTATACTATCAAACAGTTCGTGGTAACGAACTGTAGTAAGGAGCGACCCGGCTCAATAGTAACCAAAACTCTAAAAAATGGAATTTTGATACCAATAGCTACATCAAAAGAATCGCATTTTAATGCTGGTTTTAAATATATAAGTTTCATCAAGTTTAGTCTTACCCATCAAAAGTTACGAGCCTGAGAAAATTTGCGTTATTTTAGAAAATAGGGGGAAACGCCCCCTAAAAGTCATAGAATCTTAACGAAAATCACACCATCAGATTCAGCGTATCGGAGAACCCTACTGTAGAAGTTTCGAGCTCCTATCTAAAAAAATGTGGAATTTTGCATTTTTTGCCAGAAGGCAGATCACGGATGCGTGTTTATTTTTTTTTTTGTTTTTTTTTTCTTTTTCCCAGGGGTGATCGTATCGACCCAGTTGTCCTAGAATGTTGCAAGAGGGCTCATTCTAACGGAAATGAAAAGTTCTAGTGCCCTTTTTAAGTGACCAAAAAATTGGAGGGCACCTAGGCCCCCTCCAACGCTAATTATTTTCCCAAAGTCAACGGATCAAAATTCTGAGATAGCCATTTTATTCAGCGTAGTCGAAAAACCTTATAACTATGTCTTTGGGGACGACTTACTCCCCCACAGTCCCCGTGGGAGGGGCAACAAGTTACAAACTTTGACCTGTGCTTACATATAGTAATGGTTATTGGGAAGTATACAGGCGTTTTCAGGAGGATTTTTTTGGTTTGGGGGAGGGGTTGAGAAGAGGGGGATATGCTGGGGGAACTTTCCTTCGAGAATTTGTAATGGGAGAAGAAAATTTCCATGAAGGGAGAGCAGGATTTACTTGCATTATTTAAAAAAAAAAACAATTAAAAAATAAAAGTGAAAAAGCTTTTTCAGCTGGAAGTAAGGAACAGCAATAAAACTTAAAACAAACAGAAATTATTACCCATATGAGGGGCTCACTTCCTTCTAATACCTCGCTCTTTACGCTAAAGTATTTTCAGTAATTTCAACTACTTATTCTACGGCTTTTGTGATTCAGGGGGTCATTCTTAATGAATTGGGATAAAATTTAAGCTTTAGTGTAAAGAGCGAGGTACTGACGATGGGGCGAATCCCCTCATATATGTAATAAAAACATGAGAATAAAAAAGTTCTTTACGTAAGCTAATTTATAAGTTACGTAAATCTTTTACCAATAAAAAGATTCGTAAAAAATTAAAAGTTCTAGTTGCCTTTTTAATTAACCAAAAAATCGGGGGGCAACTAGGCTTCGTCCCCCGCTCTTTTTTTCTCAAAATCATTCGATCAAAATTATGAGAAAGCCATTGAGCCAAAAAAAAAAATATGCAAATTTCGTTTTGATTATTCCTCTGCGGAGAGCCAAAATCAAAACATGCATTTGATTCAAAAACGTTCAGAAATTAAATAAAAAAAACAAGTTTTTTTAACTGAAAGTAAGGAGCGACATTAAAACTTAAAACGCACAGAAATTACTTCGTATATGAAAGAGGCTGCTTCCTCATCAACGCCCCGCTCTTTACGCAAAAGTTTTTTACTGTTTTAAAAAGAAGAATTGAGAGAAAGAGTCAAACTTTAGCGTAAAGAGCGGGGCGTTGATGAGGAAGCAGCCTCTTTCATATACGAAGTAATTTCTGTGCGTTTTAAGTTTTAATGTCGCTCCTTACTTTCAGTTAAAAAAACTTGTTTTTTTTTATTTAATATACTATGTAACGAACTCCCCTATTTAAAAGCTTTAGATATTACAACCTTGAACTAGTATAATTTCACAAACTTAGCTGTAAAGACAAAATTCATGTAGGCATCACGATAGCCTATTTGGTAAACCGACCAATTATTAAACTAAAGACTTTTATTTATTGATTATTAGATATTATAGATTATTGAATGTGAAAGAGCCAGAGAAAGCGTAGTCCATGACTTTTTTTTATATCGCTTTGTATTGAATAGCTTTATTAGGATAAGATGTCTCCACCTCAGGACAAAGCTAACGTTATCTTTCCAAAAGATAGATTTGTTTGAGAATCGTGCGAACATTTTTACTTACCATTGGCAGCGCAAAAGTGCTGCCTAATTAAGGAGCGACGTCAATAAAATTGTATAGAAGGAGTTGTCGCAGAAACTCCAAAAGAAGCTGATTCGATTGGAAAATGTAAGTTCTAGTGTCTTTTTAAGTGTCAAAAGTGATCGCCCATCACTCCTCCAAACACATCCAATGAAAATTTTGAGATAGGAAATTTGTACAGTAGATAAAAAAGGTCCAGTAATTACATATTTGGGGATGCCAACCCCCTAGAGCCCTCAGAGCAAGGGCTATAAGTTATACTAGTTCCCCATTGTTAAAACAGAGGATTCTTTATGGAAGGTACGATCGTAAAAACTTTGGACGGGCTCATTCAATTTGAAATCGAAAGTTCTAGTGCCATTTTAAGATTCAATAGTGATCAGAGGGTAACTAGCCCCCATCCCAGGCATTCTTTCCCTAAATGCATTCAATCAAAATTTTGAGAGAGCTATTTTGTTCAAAATAGTCTAAAGATCATATAACAATACCCCCAGGGCTGCCACAAACCCCCATAGCCTGAGGACAAGCGTTTTAATCTATTTTTCGGGGGCATATAAGGTTTTTATGGAAGGGCTGGTCGTATAAACTTTTGAATAAGCTAATTTGATTAGAAATTGAACGTAGTAGCTCCGATTTTAAGATTCATGGGAGGGCAGCTAGCCCCCCCCCCCCACATCCTCTTTACGTGAAAATGCAATTGATCAAAATTCTGAGAAAGTCATTTTTTCAAAATAGTCCCAATATCAAACAACAATGCCTCCAGGGTTGACCTGTCCCCCCAGAGCCTGGAGGAAAGGGTTGCAAGTTATACCTGGAGGCATATAATTTTTTTTTTATTTAATAAGAAGTTTTAGTGACATTTTAAGAGTCAAAAGTAACTAGAGGGACACCCCCCATGCCCATAATTTCTCAAAAAATACAATCAAAATTTTGAGACACTAATTTTCTTAAGTATAGTTGAAAAGTCATGTAATTATGTCTTTAGCGATCTCAATCCCCCACAGCTCTCAGGGCAAGGGCTGTAAGTTCGGCAATTGTTTACACATACTGTACATTATTGAAAAAGATAGGCACGTTTGATCTTTGCTTTCCAAAACACTGAGGGAAATTCAGGTGAGCCTTTCAGAAAACGTTGATAGTAAAATTGAACTAAATCAAAAAACGTTATGTCTATACGGATTGTCAAACGGGCAAAACTCAGGAATGACTCTGAACTTTCAGGAAATAAAACGTTCATTTCGTAACAAGTTTATTTCCTGAACTATCAGGAACTGATAAAGGAGACGATAAATTGACCAAAAAGGCAATATATGCATGATGCTGCTACTACAACAACCACTACTGCTACTGCTACCACTACTACTACTACTACCGCTACTACCAATAAAACGACTGCTTCTGTAGCGAGTACTACCAAGACTGGGGATAATAAAATGAACATCTGAGGAAATATTAAGGGGAAAGTTGAATCCAAATCAATACATACTATGTGCATACAAATTGTCAAAAAGGTGTATCAGCGATAATTTTGGATCAGCTTGCCGTATCGAGATAAAACTTCGGGGGCATCATAAGGGGGTGTTCAACTGACCAAAAGTCAACCTGTTCCTGCTGTTTCTACTATTATTACTACTGCTGCTACTGTTACTACTACTGCTAATACTACTACTACTACTGCTACAACTACTATTGCTGCTACTACTGCTCCTACTACTATTATTACTACTGCTATGATACTACTAATATTAAGGCTAAGCGTATGAAGGTTAAAATTTGACAGAATTTTGAAGGGAAATTTGAACTGAATGAAAACATACTACGAATCTGAAGATTGTCAATTTATCAAAAGGAAATATGTGTATGTTCCTACTAAGAATACTACCACCGTTGCTTTTACTGCTACTACTACTACTACGACTGAACTACTCCCAATTACTTCTTATACAACAAGTAATTGTAAGGCTACGAGCATTAAAATGAAAAGGGCGTCAATACAGCGCATGTTTTTGGAATGTTCTTGGAACGTCCTACAATATCGAGATTAAAACATCCAGGGTATTATGAGGGGGATTTACAATTGACCAAAAGGCAACATTTGTATGCTACTACTGCTATTAATACTGCTGCTATGCCTGATATTACTACTAATAATGCAACATTACTACTGCTACGACTTCCACTACTACTACGAATACTAATATGATACTAGCAATATTAAGGCTATTTGTATGAAGGTGAAATATTAAGAGAATAATCAGGGGAAGTTTAAACCCCACAGTTATGTAATTTACCCATTATGATTTAAAACCAAATGTTGATTTAAAACTAAATCAAAAGGCACTGTTTGTATGGTGGTTGCAAAAAAAAATCCTCTCAGTAATATCCCAAGAACGACTGATGATATTAAATTGAAACTTTATGGGCTACTATTATTACTACATCTGCTCTTATAATGTAACTAAAACAAAAGGGTCTGAATGTATCCAGGTTCTAGAAGAGCATAGATACAATTTTTTGAGGAACTGCATTAAGTTTTATTTTTCAAGCCAACTGGATTAGGAATAAAACAAAATTAAACAATAGTATTTGTGTTAAGATTTTCAAATGGGTTTTGAGTTGTTAAAAATTGTTGAAACAATTTCTCAAACATACAAATAGCAAGCCAAACTATGTATTCTTATAGAAACAAACGACAAGATTTTCCTTTTCCATGAAAAAGACAAAGAAAAAACGAACAGAAATTGATACAAAAAACTTTTTCCACGAAACAAGTTTTTCAAAGAAAAGTGAAGAGCTCCATTAAACCAAAATTGAGCAGAAATAAAGTCAAATAATGTTCCAAGCGCAAAACTACCAAAAATCACCATCAGTAGATAAATGAAACCCAAAACGGACTGAAATTGCAATAAATAACAAAGTCAAGCTTAAAATAAGCAGAAATTAACATACACATAAACATATACATATATTTAATACAATTGTTTTCAGTAAAGCGCAAATTATGTTCTGGTCTTCATAAGGCAGGGATGCGTGTTAGCCCGACTCATGCTATATTCTGCTCGTTTTGAGTTTGACTCGGTTATTTGTTGTAATTTTTGTTCGTTTTGGGTTTCATTCATTGATTGATGGTGATTTGTGGTAGTTTTACGCTTGGAATATTAATTGACTTTATTTGTGCTCATTTTTGGTTTAGTGGAACTCTTCACTTTTCTTTGAAAAGCTTATTTCATGGAAAAAGTTTTTTAAATTAATTTGTATTACAAAGTTTAATTGTCTAGATTTATTGTCAGGGATAAGACGACCTACAGGGTGACGCAAAGCTAACTCTTTCCTTATGAATAGACAAGTCCTTTTAGAAGGTGGCAGAAATTATTGGCTCATTTCTATTGTACAGCATGCGTTTCATTTTACTAAAATAACAGATAATATTAAGCTGAAAACTGTCTTACTTTATGTTAATGAATATTCCACCAGTGATCATTAGAATATAGTCAAATGGAATTAAGATAGCTGAAGCCATTGACAAAGATTCGAAGGCAGCTGAGAAGAACATCCCTGAAAAAAAAATGCAGCTCATTCCAATTTGGCCTATCCAATAATGTTAACCGTTTTCTAAACTAAAGATGCGCACTTTAGGAAAAAATATTCAAAATTATTACTAACATATCGCTAGAAATGAGCTAGTAATATAAAAAGGGTGATGGGTGCCAAAAGCCGTTGTTTTGCCAAACCATTTTGGATTAAATGAAAAGTAGTGCGTCCTTGAGCGGAGTGAGAAGGGATCATAAGAAGGGATTTCAAGGAAAACGAAATGCATGGGAGGACATAGAAAGTGAAGCTCGGAACTGCCCTCGATGTAGAAAGGTCGCGTTCAAATGTGTCATTCAGAGGTGGCTTAATGACTTGTCAGTGGTAGCAATAGTTACTAAACAATATTGTGCTTATGTAGTCATTGAAACAGGTCTGTGGAATAAATTAGAAATCAAAAGGGGATGCAGTAAAACAATTCAAATGTTCCATTGTGACATTATACAATTGAAAAATATGATTGCAAGAGGGATTCAGAAAAAAAATATGTAATATATATTTTTCTATAAAATTTCTGTTTAGTATAAGAAGATATGTACTTTAAGTTCAAAATTTATAGTTGAATAAATAGGTGTTATATTTTTAGTCTCCAGACTATTACCCAAAGACTGTATTGGGCATAGAACATCAACCATTTGGCTAGGACACGTTCTGCGAATGAAGGATGGCTGATTGCCAAAGATTTTTCGTTTCGGCGAGCCATCTAGGGCCAAACAAAAAGGAAGTTATTCCTGACAATTGTGGGGGAGGAAGTCATACGTAAGGGTTTAAGGGAAATTGAAACTTCTTCGGAGGGTTTAAGGAAAGGAGGCCTTAAATAGATTGTGATAGAGGTGGAGTGTGCGTAGCTGTGTTGTCCTCAGGCTACTTGAAGCTACAAGTGGCAGTGGTAGTAGTAGTAGGGTTAAGCAAACTATAGCTCAAAGACTGGATTCGGCATAGAACATCAACCATTTGGCTAGGACACGTTCTGCGAATGAAGGATGACAGATTGCCAAAGATTTTTTCGTTTCGGCCAGCCGTCTAGGGCCAAACAAAAAGGAAGTCATTCCTGAATTGAGTGGTGGGAAGTCGTAAGGAAGGATTTAAGGGAAATTAGAACTTCTTTGGAGGGTTTAAGAAGAGGAGGCCTTAATAGATTTTGATAGAGGTGGAGTGTACGTAGCTGTGTTGTCCTCAGTCTACTTGGAGCTACAAGTGGCATTGGAAGTGGTAGTAGTGTTAGTAGCAGCAGTAGTCGTACATGGATCATAAGGTCAAACTAATGTACAAGATGTAGGAAATACACTGAATGAAAATGCACTAAAGGATATACACTAAAGGAAATGCACTGTGAAACGAAGTTTATCAGAGCCAACGCTATAGCGTTGCCTACAGCAAAGGCCATAAGGCTCCAATGTTTCAATATTTATTTTTTTCTCAGAGGTACTTCATATGGAAAGGGTGGTCATATAAATTTTGGAGGGGGCTCATTCGATCGAAAATCGGATATCTAGTGCTCTTTTTAAGACTCAAAAGTGATCGGAGGGCAACTAGCCCCACACACCCTTTTTCCCCAAGTGCATCCGATAAAAATTTTAAAATAGCCATTTTGTTAAAAATAGTTGAAAGACCAGATAACAAAAACTCCAGGGTCGACACAGCCCTAAGGACCTGGGGTCGGGTGTTGTAAGTTATTCTTTGGGGGCATATATGGTTCTTACGAAAGGCATGGTCGTATAAACTTCAGAGGGGCTCATTTGATTAGAAATTGAAAGTTTTGGTTCACCTTTTAAGAGTCCAAAGATCATAAGCCAACTAGCCTCCTCCCCCGAGACCTTTTTTCCCCAAACCCATCCGATAAAACTTGGAGAGAGCCATTTTGTTAAAAATAATTCAAACATCAGATAACAAAACTCCAGGATCGACAAAGTCCCTCAGAGCCCCGGAGCAAGTGTTTTAAGTTATGCCCCGGGCGTACATAAGGCTTTTATATAAGGGGGACCGTATAAACTTCAAAGGTGGCTCATTTGATTGGAAATGTAAAGTTCTAGTTACCTTCTTATGAGTTAAAAGGGACTGGAGGGCATCTACCCCATCCCCCAACACACACCCTTTTTTCCCTAAATGCATCCAATAAAAACTTTTGAGATAGCCATTTTGTTTGAAAAAGTCCAATGATCAGGTAATAAAAACTTCTGGGTCAACATACCCCCCCCCCCAGAGCCTGGGGATGGGTTGTAACTTATGCCCTGGGGGTGTATAAGGTTTTTATGGTAGAGGTGATCGTATAAACTTTGTAGGGGACTAAAATGATAAGAAATTGAGAGTTCTACTTCATTTTTAAGAGTCAAAAGTGATCCGATGGCTACTAGCCCCCCTCCTAACTCTCTTTTCCTTAAATGCGTCCAATCGAATTTTTTATACAGCCATTTTGTTCAAAATACACCAAACATCATATAACAAAAAATCCACACATAACACAAATCTCAAGAGCCCGGGGAAAATTGTAAATTGTTCCCCGGGGACATATAGGGTTTTTATAAAGGGGATGGACGTATAAGCTTTCGAGAGGCTCATTTGATTGTAAATGGAATTTCTAGTACCCTTTTAAGAGTCGAAAGTGATCAGGGCAACTGACCCCCCCCCCCCCCCAAGGCTCTTTTTCCCCATATGCATTTAATCAAAATTTTGAGATACTCATTTTGTTTTAAATAGTTTTTCGACCGAATGAAAAATCTAGGATCGAAAACGCCCCCTAGAGCCCGGGGGCAAGTGTTGTAAGTCATACCCTGGGGGCATATCAGGTTTTATGTAAGGGGTGGTCGTATAAACCTCAGAGGTGGCTCATTTGATTGTAAATTGAGATTTCTAGTTACCTTGTTAAGAGTCATCAAAAGTGATTAGAGGGCATCTACTCCTCTCCCCCAACATACCCCCCTTTTCTCAAATGCATCTGATCAAAATATTAAAATAGCCGTTTTGTTTGAAACATTCCAACAATCGGATGACAAAAACTTAAGGGTCAACATAACCCCACCAGAGCCAACAGGAAGGGTTTTAACTTATGCCCCAGAGGCATATAAGGTTTTTGTGGAAGAAGTGGTCATACAAACTTCGGAAGGGACTCAAATGATTAGAAATTGAAAGTTGTAGTTCTCTTTTTAAGAGTCAAAAGTGATCCAATGAGCGTCCTCCCACCAACCCTAAGGCCATAAGGCTATGATATTCTTTTTTATTTTTCACAGAGGCACTTCATACGGAACAGATGGTTTTATAAACTTCATAGGGCGCTCATTGACTTAGAAATTGGAAGTTATAGTGCCACTTTTAAGAGTCAAAAGTGATGGGAGGGAAGCTACCCCTGTGCCTTTTCCCCTTAAATGTATCCAATAGAAATTTAAAAATTGTTCAATGATCAGATAACAAACTCTGGGGTCGACACAACTCCCCGGGCCCAGGCCTTGTAAGTTTTGCACTGTAGGCGTATGTGATTCTTAGAAAAGAGGTACTCGTAAACACTTCAGAGAGCGCTCATTTGACTGAAAATTGAATGTTTTAGTTCACTTTTTAAGAATCAAAAGAGATCGGAGGGCAAATAGCCCCCTCCCGATGCCATTTTTCCCCAAATGCTTCCAATGAAAATTTTGAGTTAGACAGTTTGTTAAAAGATAGTTCAAACATCAGATAACAAAAACTCTAGGGTCGACACAACCCCCAGAGCCAGTGGAAAATGTTTTAAGTTATGTCCCAGGGATATATAAGGTTTTTATGTAAGGGATGGTCGTCTAAACTTCAAAAGTGGCTCATTTGATTGGAAATTGAAATTTTTAATTACCTTTTTAAGAGTCAAAAGTGATCGGAAGGCATCTACCTCTTCCCTCGCAAACACCCTCTTTTTTCTAAATGCATTCAATCAAAAATTTCTAAATAGCCATTTTGTCTGAAATAGTCCAACGGTCAGGTAATACAATCTTAGGGATCAAAAGACCCTCCCAGACCCCCTGGGAAGGATTGTAACTTATGATCCGGGGTATGATGATGATGATTTTATTCAGTGATTAAACTTGGGATATATAAGGTTTGTATGTAAGGGATGGTAGCATAAACTTCTGAGGGGGATCTGTCGATTGTAAGTAGGAATTTCCAGTGCCCTTTTTTCCAAGGCCTTTTTTTACCAAATGCATCCGATAAAATTTTTCAGATTGCCATTATATTCAAAATAGTTTACAGTTTAAATAACAAAGCTTCTGTGTCGACATAACGCCCCAGAGCCCGGAGTCAATTGTTGTAATTTAAGCCCCGGGGGCGTATAAGGTTTTTATGTAAGGTGTGGTCTTACAAACTTCAGAGGTGGCTCATTTGATTTCCGTTTTAAGAGTCAAAAGAAAATCAGAGTCAGTCCTAGTATCCTTCTCGAGAGTCAAAAGTGATTGGAGAGCACCTAACACTCCCATCTCTCACAAACACCCTCTTTTCCCCAAACGCATTCAGTAAAATTTTTGAAATAGCCATTTTGTTTGAAATAGCCCAACAATCAGGTACAAAACCTTTAGGGTCAACACCCTTCTCCCCTCAAAGCCCCCTGAAAGGGTTGTAACTTATGCCCCGGGGCATATAGGGTTTTTATGGAAGAGGTAAACTTCGGAGGGAACTCAATTGACTAGAATTTGAAAGCGCCCTTCACTGAAAATCGATTATGTTAAAAATATTTTCTTTCCCAGCTATTACAGCATTGGAAATGAAATAAAAATTATAGTGAAATAAAATCTAGAACAAATGATTTTTCAACAGTTAATATCATAATATATGAAATATTCAGTTTAATTTTATTTGTACTTTCCAAGATTTTTCAAGAAACATATAGTTTTCAGTAAAGCGCCAATTACACAGTAGGTTTTATAGTTTTACAATGAGAGAAGGAGGCAATACTCAAACTCTTGTTTGTAGTGATTTTTGTTCGTTTCAAGCTTGATTTGCGTACTCAATTTAATTTTCACTCGTTTTAAGATTTATGTATTCATCTATATTAGTACCTATTGTACGTTTGTTTGCTATGATTGTTTTTTTAATTTCTATTCGTTTTGGGTTTCATTTGTTCTTTAATAGTAATTTCTGGTCATTTTGAGTTTGGTTTATTATAGGTTTCTGTTTCTTCGATCTTAAGTTGAATATGGCCTTTATTTTTCTCTAAAACTTCTTTTTCATAAAGGTTTTTTAAATTAATTTGTTACACAATATGAAAAGGAAACTAGCAAAAGGGTGAACTAGCAAAGGTTTTCGTACATTATTTATTAACCAATGCCACTCTGAACAACTTTATAATATAGCATTAAACTAATGTAATGTAGCCTAATAATAATACTGATAAAAACGAATAATATGCAAAGAAAAAAATAATAACAGCAACCTTAAAAATAAATGTAAAATTCAATCAAGTTCATAGCATTATTAAAGTAAATAGTTACTTCAGTAGTCTGTATTAATTTTTTCTCATTGTTCTTTGTTCAAGAATCTATGGTAATTCACAGGTTTGGAAGAGAGACTGTAAAATAGAGAGAGAAAAAAAGGGAGAAATAAAAACAGCTTGCTATGTCTTTGTTATTGAATCTGATTAGAAATCTTAATTAAACAAATAGAATTTGCAAAGAGTCGGAAAAATTGTTAAATAGAAAGCCAAAGTCTGTCTCTTAGAACAACAACCAACGGCATTTATTGTTACCCAGTTACCCATAATCTGATCATGTAAACCAAAATAAGTATTGTTTGTGTTTTTTTTCCATATCTGAATGTACTGTTGCTTTTACATTAGGATGAATATGCGGAGACCTCTTTGGCCAAAGGGGCACAAATTCCACGGGTATATATTCTTTGAGGTAACTTGAAGGATTAAGACATTAGGCATTTTTGCTAGGTAGATAGATAGAAACATCATAAGTTACTGATCCGCGAACCCAGTATTTCACAACAAAGAAAAAACTATAAACACACACCAAAAGAAATACGAAACAAATAGAACAAGATACAAAAAAGAAAAGAACTACGGAAAAAAGACTACGGACTAATAATTAGCTTGCTAGGTAGCTGATGGGATAAAAGTACCAGGCATAAATAATTTTTATTGAAACTTTTTATGTTGAAACACATGTCTTATGAAATTAAAAGCCTAAAATCTACTGGTTCGAAAAGTGATAGTTTATCCTAGATTATGCTAACAAGGCATAAGTTCTATATAAGCTACAAATATAATCTTACCACATGCACTAGCCGTATTTGCTGTCAATATAATGACCAGAACAGAATATAAAAAAGCTGGGGCACTGTTCCTCAGCCCCATTATCCAATAAGCTACAGTTGTAAAGATAATCGGTTCTAATATAAATCCTGGTAACTGAAAAAAGATTATGTTATTCTTTTTAATACACACTATTTTAAATGTTTAAACATCAGATAAGAAAAATTTTGGGGTCAATACGACCCTCCTCCAGAGTCCAGGGGCAAATAATTTAAGTCATGCACCAGGGGTATATAAGTTTTTAGGTAATGAGTGGTCGTATAAACTTCAGAGGTGGCTAATTTAATTGGAAACTGAAAGTTCTAGTTGCCTTTTTAAGAGTGAAAAGTAATCGGAGGGCACTACCCCCCCCTCCCCTCACAAACACCCTCTTTTCCCAAATACGTTCAATCGAAAAAGATCTAGATAGCCATTTTGTTTGAAATAGTCCAATGATCAGATAACACAAACTTCGGGGTCAACAACCCCCCCAGAGCCCTGAGGAAAGGTTGTGACTTATGCCCCACGGACAAATAAGTTCTTATGTAAGGGATGGTAGTATAAACTTCAGAGGGGGATCATTCAATTGTAAATCGGATTTTCTAGTGCCCTTTTTTAGAGTCAAAAGTGATTGGAGGGCAACTAGCCTCCCGTCCAAGGCCGTTTTACCCCAAATGCATCCGATCAAAATTTTGAGACAGCCATTTTATTCAAAATAGTTTAAAGTTTAAATAACAAAGCTCCTGTGTCGACAGAACCCCCCAGAGCCCGGAGTCATGTGCTGTAAGTTAAGCCCTGGGAGCGTATAAGGTTTTTATGTAAGATGTGGTCTTATAAGCTTCAGAGGTGTTAAGTCATTCACACTATTGCCGTGGGGCATAAGTCATTCACACTATTTTGAATGTTTACTAGTTCTCTACCAATACTACTTCTTTATTGCTGAGGATGCAAAAGAAACTTCATTTCGGTGAAGTTTAGTTACATAGAAAGTTGAAATTCCATGCAAACTCTCTATTTTTGGTCTTAGTTTAAAGTTAATTTAAATGCAATTGAAAATATACTTGTTTTTATGAATATATTAGCATGTACGATATATTTTTTCATATTTTAAGTATAAAAATGTCTAAGTACAGAAACCAGGTGACTACTGTAGAATAGGACAAGTCAATTTTCCAGCAACAGTCTACTGACCATAACATTTTGTCTTTTCAATACAAACCTGTCTTAAGGCGACTTTAACTATACGACATCTAAGAGGCACGAGGCCCTAGGAGACACTTTTTTCGGGTAAAACACGCATCTAAAAACATTTTGGATTCCGAATTTTCAGATTTCAAAATTTGGGTTTTACAGGCTTATCCGTGGAAAATTGGATTTAAACAAGCAGTTTAATTAAATAATTACTTTAGTTATTTGTCTAAGAATCTAATTTAATGCTTATTTTGTACGCAATAAGTATTGGATTAATTTAAAGCATGGGTTGAATCTAATTTGACACTGATTTACAACTGGAAATAAACAATAACAAAAAACGCAAAGATCCTGGTACATATTACCCGTTTGTAACTGACATTGGTTTAAATATTGAATAGTTTGTCAGTAGCAGTCCCACTTTAAATCTTTTTTTTTTTTGCGATTCGCACATTTAATCGGTTGAGTAATCTATCCACCGATCTAAAACTTCTTCAGAAAAACTTAACAAACCAGAGATTATTATAAATTCTAATTCTAAAGAGACTATTAATTCTAACTATAATTCTAAAGGAAATGATAAGTTCTAGTGCCCTTTTTAAGTGACCAAAAAACTGTAGAGCCCCCAGGCCCCCTCCCACGCTCATTTTTCCCCAAAGTCAACGGATCAAAATTTTGAGATAGCCATTTTTTTTAACATTATCAAAAAACATAACAACTATCTCTTTGGGGTTGACTTACTCTCCCACAGTCCCCGGGGGAGGGGCTGCAAGTCACAAACTTTGACCAGCGTTTACGTACAGTAATGGTTATTTGGAAGTGTACAGACCTTTTCAGGGGGATTTTGTGGTTGGGGGGTTGAGAGGAGGAAGCTACATGGGAGGATTTTCTCTTGGAGCAATTTGTCATGGGAGAAAAGAGAAATTCCATGAAGGGGGCGCAGGATTTTCTAGCATAATTTCTAAAAAAACAATGAAGAAATATAAATGAAAAGTTTTTCCACTGAAAGTAAGGACCAGCATTAAAACTAAAAACGAACAGAGATTATTACGCATATGGGAGGTTCATCTCTGCCTAAATACCTCGCTCTTTACGCTTAAGTATTTTTAGTAGCTTCAACTATTTATTCTACAGCCTTTGTGATTCAGGGGTAAATCTTAAAGGATTGTGGCAAAAACTAAAACTTTAGTGTAAAGAGCAAGGTATTAACAAGGGGAACAAACCCCCTCATATACATAATAAAAATATATGAATATAGAAGTTCGTTACGTAAGTTAATTTATAGTTATGTACTTTTTTTTACTAATAAAGACGTTCGTTAAAAATTAAAAATTCTAGTTGCCTTTTTAAGTAACCAAAAAATTGGAGGACAACTAGGCCTCCTCCCCCATCTTTTTTCTCAAAATCGTCAGATAAAAACTAAGAGAAATCCAATTAGGAAAAAAAAAATAATATGCAAATTTCGTTTTAATTATTCATTTGCGGAGAGCCAAAATCAAACATGCATTAATTTAAAAGCGTTCAGAAATAAATAAAAAAAACAAGTTTTTTTAACTGAAAGTAAGGAGCGACATTAAAACTTAAAAACGAACAGAAATTACTCCGTGTATGAAGAAGGCTGTTCCCTCCTCAACGTCTTACTCTTTACGCTAAATTTATTTACTGTTTTATAAAGTAGAATTGAGAGAGTCAAACTTTAGCGTAAAGAGTGGGGCGTTGAGGAGGGAACAGCCCCTTTCGTACACGGAGTAATTTCTGTTCGTTTTAAAATTTGATGTCGCTCCTTACTTTCAGTTAAAAAACTTATTTTTTTTAATTTAATTTTCAAAAAGAAGCACATCGTTTTATTTGCAAGAAAGAGAGTCAAAGTAAACGTTTGGAAAGCAAAAAACATGGCGTCTAAAAAATAACTTACAAGAAATTGATTTGTATCTATTACAATTCATTATTCGCAGTTCCCCTGTAAGATTAGCTTTGAATTAAATGTAGTCTATAGTTTACATATATAAACTACATATAGCCGTATATAGTAATAAAATAGCACATAGTATAACTTCATAGTCTGTATAGGCTTAAGCAGTTGCGTCATTTTTTTTTGGAGATATATTTGTCAAAATCAAATCAATCCTAATAAGGGGGGGGGGGGGGGTTAATGCCAGAATTGCCTCTCACTCAATTCGACTGTCTGTCCTGGCTTTTTATACAATTAGCCATGACTTGATTATTCCCCATTCCATTTTGACTATTCCCCCGACTAATATAGACATTATCCCTGACTAATATAAACATTACCCCCCGACTAAGATAGACATTACCCCCGTAAATATAGATATTACCCCCGACTAATATAGACATTACCCCTGATTAATTTAGACATTGCCCCCGAATATTTTAGACATTACCCCTGAGTAACATAGACATTACCCCTGACTAATATAGACAAGGGCTAATATAGGTGGTATTGTCATTTTTTCATGAAAACAAAAAAAGAGACATTTATTATGAAAATGCCCACAATAAAGGTACCTTTCAAAATTTAATGGGAAGGGGGAAATAAATGGGACAAATGCTAAAGACGGGTCACTAGTAGCTTATAATCATGAGTAGTAAAACTTTACTTAAAAAATCCTACTAAAATATTGAACTATAGTGCTTTACTATCAGGATTTCAGGTTAAATGAAAATAGTTATTACCATTCTACGAATATTAAATACGAAATATTGCCACAACAGAGAAATCATGTCCTTCACATAGAAATATAATCATTGAGTACACATCTTCTGACTCTAGTTTGGTCTTTGGACATAGCCTAATATAAATTTGGATATACTTACGGTAATCGAAAAAATTAAAATTTCATATATACAAATAATGCTAATAACATGACAAATAACAACTGCAATGATGGAAAGAGGGATATGGCTGAGTAATTGATAAGCTAGTCCTCCAGGGGACAACACATACAGACTGTCAGAGCAGTATCCAGGGGGGTGGGTTACCTGGTGTGAACTCCCCCTCTCCGAAATTTCTGAGCGATCCCTTAATCATAATAAAAATGCATATAAATTTTTTTTATGGTTTTAAGAAATTTACCCACCCCCCTATTAAAAATCCTGGATACGCTCTTTTAGACTGTACCAGTTTCTTCTTTAGCTCAAAGTGCCAAACAATGTGAATTAAACATAGTGTACTTACCAAAGACATCACTTTAGCTGTATAATATGCATCTACACGATATAAACCGTTTTTTGCTTCTCTGAGAAATAATGGAAGCTCCTTGGGAAATACCTGAAGTACGCCATACATACATGGAAAGGTGTTCTCAGTGGCAAATATAAAAATTGCTCCCTGGATGTTTTGTATTCCGTGTTGATCTAAACGTAAATCCGTGAAACAGAGTCCAACCAAAAACGCAAGCATCTGTCAAATAGATAGCAACGTTAACGGTAGTTATCATCAACTTAAAAAAAATTCTAAGAGCTATCTTCTAGCGCACAGGAGAATTGTGTACAGTGAAAACACCGTCCCTGGCAATATAAAAATACCTCCTGTAATAATTTTTATTCTCTGTTACCATATAAGAAATTCCAGCATTCAATTTTCTCAGTCGGATAACATCTTAATGCACGAGCCAGTTAAATAATTAAATAAAACAAACTAGTTTTTTAAACTGAAAGTAAGGAGCGACATTTAAACTTAAAACGAACAGAAATTACTCCTTATATGAGATGGGTTGTCCCCTCCGCAATTCCTCGCTCTTTACGCTAAAGCTTTTAATTGTTTTAAAAAGTAGAATTGTGGCAAAGAGTCAAACTTTAGCGTAAAGAGCGAGGAATTGCGGAGGGGACAACCCATTTCATATACGGAGTAATTTCTGTTCGTTTTAAGTTTTAATGTTGCTCCTTACTTTCAGTTAAAAAAAACTAGTTTTTTTTATTTAATTTCTGAACGTTTTTGAATTTATGGATGTTTGGTTTTGGCTCTCCGCACATAAATTATTAAAATGGAATTTGTATATTAATTCTTTTTTGGCTAAATGGCTTTCTCTTAGTTCTGATCAGACAATTTTGAGAAATAAGGGGTGGGGAAGGAGGCCTTGTTGCCTTCCAATTTTTCGGTTACTTAAAAAGGCAACTAGAACTTTCACTTTTTAACGAACGTTTTTATTAGTAAAAAGTACACCTAACTTAAGAATTAACTTACGTAACAAACTTTTATATTCTTATATTTTTATTATGTATACGAGGGGGTTTGTACCTTCGTTAATACCTCGCTCTTTACACTAAATCGTAAGTTTTGTCCCAGTTCTTTAAGAACGACCCCTGAATCAGAAAGGCCGTAGAATAAATAGTTGAAATTACTAAAAATACTGTAGCATAAAGAGCGAGGTATTCATCTCCTCCTAAATACCTCGCTCTTTATGCTAAAGTATTTTTAGAATCCTCATATGCGTCATAATCTCTGTTCGTTTTAAGTTTCAATGCTACTCCTTACTTTTAATTGAAAAAACCTTTTCATCTTTATTTTTTCATTGTTTTTTTTATAGTAATGCAAGAAAATCCTGCGCCCTTTTCATTGAATTTTTCTTTCCCCATGACATATTCTTCCAAGCAAAGATCCTCCCATGTAGGCCCCTCCCCTCAACCCCACACCCAGACCAAAAAAATCCTTCTGAAAACGTCTGTACACTTCCCAATAACCATTACTGTATGTAAACACTGGTCAAAGTTTGTAGCTTGCAGCCCCTCCCCCAGGGATTGTGGGGGAGTAAGTCATTCTTAAAGACATAGTTATTATGGCTTTCGACTATGCGGAACAAAAAGGCTATCTCAAAATTTTGATCCGTTGACTTTGGGAAAAAATGAGCGTGGGAGGGGGCCTAGGTGCCCTCCAATTCTTTGGGAGACTTAAAATGGCACTAGAACTTTTCATTTCCGTTAGAATGAGCCCTCTTGCGACATTCTAATACCACTTGGTCGATACGATGACCCTTGGGGAAAAGAAAAAAAACAAACAAATAGACACGCACCCGTGATTTGTCTTCTGGCAAAAAATACGAAATTCCACATTTTTGTAGATAGGAGCTTGGAATTTTTGCTATAGGGTTTTCTGATACGCCGAATGCGATGGTGTGATTTTCGTTAAGATTCTATGACTTTTAGGGGGTGTTTCCACCTATTTTCCAAAATAATGCAAATTCTCTCAGGCTCGTAACTTTTGATAACAAAAACTAAATTTGATGAAACTTATATATTTAGAATTAGCATGGAAATCAAAATATTTTGATGTATCTTTTATCATCAAAATATCGTTTTTCAGAGTTTCGTTTACTATTGAGCCGGGTCGCTCCTTACTACAGTTCGTTACCAGGAACTGTTTAATATCAAGTGAACAACACACCTGTGTGACGCAATCAATTTATTTTTCACACTCTTCTTAGCTAGTGCTTACTAATTTGTATGATGGAAAAGGAAAGAAAAGGGAAGTTGACTTGGAATTGACTCGCAACTCAACTGATTCTATAACTATGCACGAACACATTCAAAATCTTGCAGCTAGGGTACAACAGATTTTATTAACTGTTAGAATTATTCAAGATGAAGTGAAAGGTCTAAGGAATGAAATAACAGAAATTAGATCTAAAATAAGCAATGTATCGTCCAGGACCCTAAAATTGGAAAGCTTAAGTCAAGCTCATGATGATGCTATCTCAAAACTAAAAGAGGCGGCTAAACACCTATCGTCAAGTAAGTCGTTTGACAATTCTACACTAGGACCACTCTCAAACAAAGTATTAATATTAGAAAATGCTGAACGGCGAGATAATATTATTGCATGGAACTTAAAGTTTTTGCCAAAAGAAGAGAGTCTTGATAAAATTAATGAACTATTGCAGAAATTACTTGTTCGATGTGAATTTTGGGTCACAGAACAAAATGATAAATTTACCAAGTTCAGACTTAAAAACATAAATGACAAATATATGGTTCTGCAAGCGAATAAAAAAATTAGACACCAACCTTTTAGAAAATAAGTAAATATTGAGAATTGCCATATTTTCTCAAAAGTATACAAAACAGATGATGTCAGCAAATCAGTTCGATAAATTTGATCATCCCTTATAAAGATGAAAAATGAGCTTAAACAGAAAGGTTATCAAGCTTGGATTCCTCCAGTTGTTCCCCCTGCGCTGTGCTACATCGATGTATTTGGCGAGAAAAAAAAATTAGATTGGTTCGAGTTGTGGCCGGCTGACTATTATCAATATGGATTCTGGGTTTTGGTTGGGAAGCAGTGGCGCCATTTCAGAAAACCTTAGGGGGGGGCCAAAAATCGATTTTGGGCCCCCATCCAGCCTTAAAAATTTTAAAATTTTCGAACATGCCTTTAGGTACCGTACTACCTTTGGGGTTCGCATTTTGCAGCTTATTTAGGGACCAAAAACAGTACCAAAATAGAACATTTACTGTATAAATCAGAAACTTACGTACAGTTAATTCAGCAATGGATATCTCCTTTGCTTCATTTTTGCGAAGTCGTCGACAAGCTTCTCAAAATTGAGCTCCTTCACTGCAGCTTTCTCAGAGAATATAAGCAGCAAATGCGAAAGTCGCTCGTTTTCCATCGTTGTCCGGAGGTAGTCCTTCACAAACGTCAACACAGAGAAAAAACGTTCATTTGAGCACGTTCATTTGAATAGGTTTATTGTGCTGAAACTTGGAAGTTACAACAGTCATCTGCTCCAGATGATCCGAGGCGATGCCAGAAATGCACCGACTTGAGTGAAACTGCATATTCTATTTCTAGCTCCGAACCGCATTTTTGGGGTGGCGGGTGTGGTTTGTGACGGGCTCATCTCCTTTGTTGTACTGCCTACTCGTAACAAGTGCCATATGAGCTCGTAGCTCTTGTTCTGGTTCGTTCAGTAAGATTGGTCGACGAAACAAAATTTAAAATGTGGTAGATTTACTTACAGTCGGTTTGAAAAACGAAGCCAATCGTCGTTGCATCTTTATTTCTTCTTCTTTCCATTGGGCTTTTATTTTCCTTTTTTTTTGCACCACTCACACCGGATGAACTCATGTTTCAATAATCCGATTTGAACTTGAACACAACTCAACACTGTTTCACGGTTCTTTATTTGATGAAGGGTAACGAGAAACTAAATACAAAACTGGAATGACACCCTGGTCTGGATACCCTCTTTTCCAGATGTTAGCCTACACATAAATGTGCCGACTGACGGGATTCATTAATCATTGGAGAGACTTCAATGTCACAGAAGTACTCCGAGCCCAGAAAGGACTTTACAAACCCCTGCCAAAAGGGTGACCATAAATTAATTAGGGAGAACGGCAAAAACAGGATACTTTCTTGAAATGCAATAATCGTCGAGTATCTTGAATTTGCTATTTAGTAATAATTCACAGTAGAAATACGGTAAAAAAAAGAGAAAAAAGTAGAACAAGGACGAATAAACAAAGAATTACGTGGTTGAAATTGGGCCCCTCCAGAAATCAGGGGGGGGCCATGGTCCCCCCCTGCCCCCCCCCCAAATGGCGCCACTGTTGGGAAGTAACTTTTATTTTTGTTTTTCTTGTTTTATTTGATTTTTCGTGAGTAGCTATCTAACCTTTGTATTCTGAGAAGGAAAAAAAACTTTCTATCAATGTCTAGGTGTGATTTCTATTATTACCACTCATAGCAGAGTGTTTGGTATTTTCCATGAGAAAAAACCCATTCAGTGTGATTTTCAATGTTTTTCATTTCTGAACATTATATTGATATTTCACATTCGTTTAGTATTCCACCAAATAAATATGTATTTTTTGATGAAACTGAAAAATTCTTGTTTAAGAGGATATCATTCTGGAATTCCCAGGGATGAGTGAGCAGTCGGGATGTGATTGAAAATTTTTGTTTGATCAGGGTACTGATATTTTAGGCCTTTGTGAAACTTTCCTAGATGAAAATTCTGCAAATAAAATTGATGTAAAAGAAAACCAATCTTTCATAGGAATAAAACCCAGCAAAAACATAGTGATTTGGCTGTTTTAAATAAAAATTATATTCCTGCACGAATGAGAGACAATTTTTTATAGTTTAATATTGATACGAATTTTGAATGTTGTGTTGTTGGATGTTTTTTTGCCTAATAACGAAAAACTTTTAATTGCAGTGATATACCATCCTTTCTCTTCTAGTAAAGTAAATTCCATAAGTAGATTGGAAAATATGCCAATCTTCTAGCAGATGGAAAATATAGTCTGCGTAATCCATTCATGATCCTTGGTGACTTTAACATAGACCTACTGAGATGTTTACCTTCACCCCATCATGGGATTGATAATTATGCATTACAGTTTTTAGAATGTTTTCTTTCTTGTAGTTAATATCCGGCTTATTTTATCCCGTCACGTGTAGCCGACTCATTTACTTCTCTTATTGACAATATTCTTTCGCCTTATACAAGTGAGGCTACGTCTGTGATTATGGATGAATCATCAAACCATTGCATACTTATATCAGATTGTAAGATTCAAAAGACTTTAATTAGGGAGATCATTATAAGAAATAGAAATCTTTCTCTTAAAAATACATTTAACTTAAAAGTAGCCATTGGTGACATAGAGTAGAGTGTGGTTTTAGAAGAGAGAGAGAGATCCTAATAGATCATTGGATATTTTTTTTATAGAGTATTAAAAGAACAATTTGATCCTCATCGTCTTTATGAAAAAATCCATCGTGAAAAATTTTTACCAAGAAAACCACGGATTAACGAGTCATTCCTGAGATCAGTTAATGAAAAAAAACGTCTATAAGATATTCTATGAAATATCCATCACCTGATAATATTATATCATTTAAAAATAATAAAATTTGCTGGTGAAAACTCTTAGAATGAGTGAGAAAAGGTATTTTGAAATTTTTTTTCCAGGAATACGAATTCACCTAAAAAACATGGGATCTAATTAAACAAAAGATTGGAAACAGTTCTAATAATTTTTACACAGAATTATTAATAGATAAAAATGGTCTTTAGAGGATACGGACATGAATGGACATGAAGCTATTGCAGAATCTTTCAGTGTTCATTTTGTTAGTATTGGTTATGATGTTACTCGTGGTCTTGGATAAACTTCAGCTCATTACTTCAGACATCGACTTTCCTCAATCAAAAGATACAAGTATGTTTTTGGCCCCAGTTAGTTTTGATGAATTCTCAAAAAAATTTAATAGATTTAAAGCAAGGTAATTCATGAAGTTTTGATGGACTTTAAACTAATGTTTTGAAACACTTTGCATCTGTACTTCATATACCTCTTGTTTATATTTTAAATTTGTGTTATCTTCTGGGGTATTCCCTAATACCCCATGGTTTATCCCACAGTATAAAAAGGTGTAAAAATACCCCATCGGTAATTAATAATTACCGACCTATTGCAATACTTTCTCCTTGTCAAAAATTTTAGATAAAAGAATTTTATCAAATTTAGATAAAAAAATCTTTTAACCAAAAGCAAGTTTAGTATTATATCGTGTCGTTCTTCTGAACAAGCAGTTGCAGCCCTTTTGCTTTAAATTAATGATTCACTGAATAATGGTAAATATGTATCAAGCATTTTTTACAATATAAAAAAAAGCATTTGATACTCCAAATCATTCCGTTTTGTTTGAAAAATTGAATAAATCTGGAATTCGTAGAAAAGCATTGGATTTAAAAAACTCATATCTACGAAATCGCGGATTCCAAGTAGACGTCCAAAGCCATCTTTATCAGCCTAACTTCCTGGATAATATTGGAGTGCCCCAAGGGTCTATACTTGGACTGTTACTATATTTGGTATATACAAATGATCTCCCTAATTGTGTATTCTATAAGGATAGCCTAGCAGTTACGTTTGCAGATGATACAGTCTTATCTGTCGAAGCTAAAACCCTTTCATTATTGATCGAGAATATGGCGCCTGAAATGAATCCGGTTATTCAGTGGTTTTCTTGTAATCTTTTAGTCCCAAATTTGTCTAAGACAGAATTTATAGTTTTTGGGAGATCTAAGCAAGGAGTTGCTAAAGTTGGGATTTATGATTCTATTGTTTCTGGGTGAAGAATTAGAAGGGTTAAGACACACATATATATATATATATATATATATATATATATATATATATATATATATATATATATATATATATATATATATATATATATATATATATATATATATATATATATATATATATATATATATATATATATATATTTATCTTTCCCTAGTCATTCTGGCAATCTCCGTATAAAATTAGCCCAAAGTTTTGGATGTTTACATCGATTAAAGTATGTTTTTCCGTTTTCAAATATTAGAATTCCTTATCATTCTTTAATATTTATCATACCAAAGATATTATCCCATTATTTACCCAACTACATTTCCTAATCATTTTAAACCCCTCGGACATTGCAAAATAAAGCCGTAAGATCTTTGGTACTTTCTTTTATCATCCTGCATGACTTTGAAGTCTTTCTGATACAGAAACTTCATTTTTATTTCTTAATTTATTAAACCTTAGTCAACTTAAGGGTTTGCAACTATTGCTTTGGCGTTATGATATTCAGTATCTGGCGAGTTATTTTAATGAATCACATATTCTGGTCAACCTCTCTCGCTCACTCGACTCTTCGTCGGCTCATTTTCGAGCGCATAGAATTCCTTCAGTTAACTATAAAAGAGATAAATTTTCAATAAAATATCAAATCCTATCTATAGTAAATAGACTTAAATTAAATACTATTTTTTGTGTATTTGAATTTAATGTAATAATTGATAGCCTTCTTTTCAAGCTTAGCTCCCTGTAGGCTTTATTTAATTATTTGTGTTTGTTTATATTTGTATGAAATAAAAATATATCTATCTATCTATCTAACCAAAAAACAAAAACATCCATAAGATGTCTGACAACTTCTCATTCTGGAAATTTTAGACTAGAATGTGCCCCTTAACTTTCTGATTTGCGAACTATATTCTAAAATTATCATCGTGGACAAGAAATAGTTCCATAGTTTGGCACTACAGCGTAGCTGAGCAAAATTTAGCTGTTGATAGGCTTAATAACCGAAAAAAACCTCAGTTATTCCGCTTGAATGGGCAAATCTGACTGTATAGGTTTTCTGTTTGTTTCTTTTTTCCATTTTTTAAAAGACTTAACCGTATTTTATTGCTGCTGTTTTCTTTTGTTTTAACTGCTTCTTCCTTTTGCTCCCTTTTCTCTTTTTACTTTTATAGACTTCGCTACTTATTGCATTCGACATGATTTCAAACACACATTATATTATATAACATTTATTGGGATAATAAACGAGACCCTTGGCTCGGCATAGAATTTAAGCTAGAAATACATGGGAACATTACAATCGATGTTGTTCCTAGTCCCCTTATAGTGTCCCTTAGTCAGGCTTAACAATCCCTTTTCATTATGATAAATAAAAAAGAGCATGTTTTTAACTGCAAGTAAGGAGCGACATTAAAGCTTAAAACGAGCAGAAATTATTCCGTATATGAAAGGGGTTGTCCCCTCCTCAACGCCTCACTATTTACGCTAATTGATTCTTTCTCACAACTCTACTTTTCAAAACAATAAAAAACTTTAGCGTAAAGAGCGAGGCGTTGAGGAAGGGACAACCCCTTTCATATACGGAATAATTTCTGTTCGTTTTAAGTTTTAATGTCGCTCCTTACTTGCAGTTAAAAAACTTATTTTTTTATTTAATTTCGAACGTTTTTTAATTAACGCATGTTTTGATTTTGGCTCACCACACATGAATAATTAAAACAAAATTTTTTACGAACGTTTTTATTAATAATAAATATACGTAACTTACGAATTAACTTAAGTAACGAATTCTATATTTGTATATTTTTACCACGTTTATGAGGGTGCTCTCCCCCTCGTCAATACTTCGCTCTTTACAGTAAAGCTTCAATTTGGTCCCAATTCTTTAAGAATGACCCCTGAATCACAAAGGCCGTAGAATAAATAGTTGAAACTACTAAAAACACTTTAGCGTAAAGATTGAGGTGTTTTGGAGGATGCGAACCCCCTTATATGCGTAATAATTTTTGTTCCTTTTAGGTTTTAATGCTGCTCCTTACTTCCATTTGAAAAAACTTCATTTTTAATTTTGTTTTCTCATTATTTTTTTTAAATAATGCTAGAAAATCCTGCGGCCCCTTCATGATAAATTCCTATATGGAAAGATCCTACCACGTAACCCCCTCCCCAACCACCTTTAACGTGAAAATTCCCCCTGAAAACGTCAATACACGTCCAAATAACTATTACTATATGTAAACAATGGTCAAAGTTTATAACTTGCAGCCCCTCCCCCGGGAACTGTGGGGGATTTAGTCGTCCCGAAAGACATGATTATTAGTTTTTCGACTATGCTGAACAAAATGGCAATCTCACAACTTTGATACAGTCACTTTTGGAAAAAAAGAGTGTGAGAGGGAGCCTAGGTGCCCTCCAATTTTTTGGTCACTTAAAAGGGCACTAGAACTTTTAATTTCCATTAGAATGGGCCCTCTCACAACGCTCTAGTAACACTGGGTCGATACGATCACCCCTGGGAAAAAGAAGAAAAAAAAACAACAAATAAACCCGCATCCATGATCTGTCTTCTGGGAAAAAATATAAAATTCAACATTTTTGCAGCTAGGAGCTTGAAACTTCTACATTTTTTTTCTCTGATACGCTGAATCTGATGGTGTGATTTTTGTTAAGACTCTTCGACTTTTAGGGGGTGTTTCCTCCTATTTTCTAAAATAAGGCAAATTTTCGCAGGCTCGTAACTTTTATTTGAAATCAGCATAAAATTACAATTCTTTTGATAAAACTATTGGTATCAAAATTTAATTTTTTTGAGTTTCGGTTACTATTGAGCCGGGTTGCTCCTTACTACAGTTCGTTACCACGAACTGTTTGATTTTAAACACCCAAAGATAATGACTCTTAAATATTTAAGTTATTAATTTTGACACATCAAATGGAACACACATTTATGTATCCACACATCGGGCATGAAGATTGACTCTCAATCCTTCTAACCTTACCATGTGTTTAGTTTAGTACGCAATCAATCAGCTTTTAATTCATTAGCTCACCTTAAAATTTATTCTCTTTTGAAGTATCACATATTTTTTTTTAATGGAAGTAAGGAATGAAATTAGAACTTAAAACGAAAAGAAACTATCAGTATATCCGGGAGGCTACCCCTCCTCAAGCTCCCACTCTTTGCGATAAAGTCCGACTTTTTGTCCATAATTTTTAAGAACGGCTGCTTAAATACAAGGATTATCGAATTAGAATAAAAAGTATTGTTATACACTATAAGACTTAAGCGTAAGGAGTAAGGGGTTGAGGAGGAGAGGTTCCCCTTGATACTGAAAAATCTTGATTTTTTAATTTAATTTCTGACCGTTTTAAAATCTTCGTCTAGGCCTATCTAAAAATATAATAGGGGTCAATGTCTTAAAATTTCCCCACTACTTGTTGAAAATTGTTGAAAAATATGAATGGCAGAATATTATCAAGGATGAATTTGAAACTGAGGTTAATTCATGAATGAAAAAACGTTGTCGCTAAAAATTTTGTCCTTTTTCCATAAATGGATCCAGTTTTCCCAGGGTCCCTTTCCCCTTGATGGAAAAATCCCTGAAAACCCTCAAGATACCCCTTCATCTCTTTACATTGGATGCTGGCAAGCAAACAAATGTGATCTGTTCTGTTACAAAGGAACATTTTTTCTGCAATAAGAAGGGAGATATGCCCTCGTGTCCTCTAATTTTGGGCTCAATAAAAATAAAGGGAGATTCAATTTTAATTTATGCCTCTTCTCCCCCAGATCATCTTCTATATCAACTTGAATGCTCACAGAAAATTGGGTAATTTTATATAAGGAAAAACTTTTTGAGGCATCAGGCACCCCTCTCCTCCCTACGCAATGATCAACTGGCCCTCCTCGATAATAGCTGATGTGAAATTATACATTCTTGTACTTCTTTTTATTAAACATTAAGCTCATGAATTCTGTTAAATGAAGCTTTAAAGTATCTATAGTGCCTTCAGTTTAAAGTGTCTATTTGAGCTGTTTCTTTTATGTGTATTAAATAAAACTTATCGACATTAAAACTTAAAACAAACAGAAATTACTCCGTGCATGAAAGGGGATGTTCCCTTCTCAATGCCCCGCTCTTTACGCTAAAGTTTGACTCTTTTTCTCAATTCTACTTTATTAAACAGTAAAAAACTTTAGCGTAAAGAGAGGGGCGTTGAGAAGGAAACATTTCCTTTCAGACAATTTTGAGAAATAAGGGGTGGGGAAGGAGGCCTAGTTGCCCTCCAATTTTTCAGTTACTTAAAGAGGCAAACAGAACTTTTAATTTTTAACGAACATTCTTATTAGTAGAAAATATATGTAACTTAAGAATTAACTTACGTAACAAACTTCTATATTATTTTATTTTTAATGTGTATGTGAGGGGGTTTGTCCCCTCGTTAATATCTCGCTCTTTACAATAAAGCTTAAGTTTTGTCCTAGTTCTTTAAAAAGGACCCTTGAATCAGAAAGGCCGTAGAATAAATAGTTGAAATTTCTAAAAATACTTTAGCATAAAGAGCGACGTATTTAGGAGGAGAATAACCCCTAATATGCGTAATAATATATGTTCGTTTCAAGTTTTAATGCTACTCCTTACTTTCAATTGAAAAAAAACTTTTTCATGTTTATTTTTTCATTGTTTTTTTTTATAGTAATGCTAGAAAATCCTGCACCCCCTTCATTGAATTCCTCTTCCCTCATGACATATTCATCCAAGAAAAGATCATCTCGTATTGCCCCCTCGCTTCAACCCCCCCCCAAAAAAAATCTTCCTGAAAACGTCTATAAACTTCCCAATAACCATTACTGTATGTAAACTGGTCAAAGTTTGTAACTTACAGCCCCTCCCCCGGGGACTGCGGGGGAGTAAGTCATCCCCAAAGACATAGTTATTATAGTTCTCGACTATGCTGAACAAAATGGCTATCTCAAAATTTTGATCCCTTGACTTTGGGAAAAAATGAGCGTGGGAGGGGGACTAGGTGCCCTCTAATTTTTTTGGTCACTTAAGAAGGGCACTATAACTTTTCATTTCCGTTTGAATGATTCCTCTAGTTACTATCTAGGACCACTTGGTCCATACGATGACCCCTGGAAAAAAATAAAAATAAAATAGACACGTACCCGTGATCGGTCTTCTGACAAAGAATACGATGTTCCACGTTTTTGTAGATAGGAGCTTGAAACTTTTGCAACAGGGTTCTCTGATACGTTGAATGCGATGGTGTGAATTTCGTTAAGATTATATGACATTTAGGGGGTGTTTCTCCCTTTTTTCCAAAATAAGACAAATTTTAAATTCTAAATTTGATGAAACTTATATATTTAAAATCAGCATAAAAATCCAATTCTTTTGATATATCTTTTAGTATCAAAATTCCGCTTTTTAGAGTTTCGTTTACTATTGAGCCGGGTCGCTCCTTATTACAGTTCGTTACCAAGAACTGTTTGATTACGTGACTCTTTAAAAATGAATATGCAGCCGTGCGGCAATAGTACCCATGTAAATAGGAGCCTGAATAAATAATTCTTCAATAGTTTCAAATCGATTAATAGAATTTTTAATTAATAGCAACTTTACCCTCTTTGAGATGGTAGTATAAACTTCTGGGGATAATTATTCGATTGTAAATCGGAATTTCTAGTGCCCTTTTTAAGAGTTGAAAGTAATTGGAAGGCAACTAGCCTCCGCCCGAGGCCCTTTTCCCCCAAATGCATCCGTTAAAAATTTTGAGATAACCACTTTGCTTATCTCTTTGATTTCCTATCTTTGATTGTTCAAGCATCAGATAACAAAAACTTTGGGGTCGATACAACCCCCAGAGCCGAGGGACAAATAATATAAGTTATGCTGCAGGGGTATATAAGGTTTTTAGGTAATGGGTGGTCGTATAAACTTCAGAGGCTAATTTGATTGGAAACTGAGAATTCTAGTTACCTTTTTAAGAGTCAAAAGTGATCGGAGGGCATCTACCCCCCCCTTGCTCATACACACCGTCTTTTTCCAAATGCATTCAATCAAATATGTTAGATAGCCATTTTGTTTGAAATAGTCCAACGATCAAATAAAACAAACTTTGGGGTCAACAAAATCCTACTATATTTCTTATTTAGGCTATATAGCAGACAATCAAACCTTTCAGGTTCGTACGAACTTGTTTTAACAACGACACAAGAATTGTTCTTAGCGACTCTTTCTTGAAGAAACACCCATGGTTGAGTGTCACAAAGAACCATTTGACCCTTCTTTCTGTGTTGGAAAGTAACCTTGGAACAAATAATTTAAGTTATGCTGCAGGGGTTGAGCTGACGAAGGTTGAGGACAGGTTAGGTATGTGAAAAAGAAAACAAAAAATTGCTTGTTTTCAAAGTAAAAACGATAAAAATGCTATTGTGATTTTGTCTTAGATGATGAATTAATATTAAGAGTCAATCCTCTATGTCTTCTAGGAGTGAAGTTCGTGTGCTGAGCCTCTTGGGAAAGTTAGAACATCCTAGTCCCGAAAGCTAGGAGCTATTTTTAAATGAAAAACATTTCTACCCGATCAAAAGAAGCTCTACTATTCGCATGTTGCATAAGGGCCAGCTTCAAATACTCTTCTCCTCTTTTTCTGGTGAACCAAGAAATGCTTATCACTCCTCTCTCGCGAATTCAAAATCGAGCAATCATATCGAAAACATCCGACAGTTCGTTAACAGCACTTTTTAATCTTCGCTAGAGTGTCTTAAAAAGCCATCAATATCTCTACAATGCAAATTGTATGCATTTTCCTCTGTCAGAGTACTGAAGAGCTCCTATATGGTAGAACTAAGCCAATGAGATCAAACGTCATAATGCTGCTCGTCAGAAGTATCTACGGTTGGGAACTAACTACCAGGAGTACTCACAAGAGAGCCATGTCAGATGTACTGTTGTCATATGGAATGACCTCCAAATATAGGCTATCATAAAAGAACCTTCTCTTATTTGTTTAAAAATAAGGTAAAATAAATATTGGAAAAAAGACCAAACAGATTAATTGTTAAGAGTAATGGCATATTCATGACAGTGTCATGAAAACCGAAAGCAAACTTCTTTTCCAGTTCTATGAACAAAACCACTATCTTTTAACGTTCATGTTTCAAATATGAATCCTAGTATAATATGTATTGCCATTTCAAAGTTCAATGCTAATACCACCAGAAGGGAGATGTGAACCCCGAATAGGTGGACCATTAGCCATCAGCCTAAGACCAATAAATGTTAGGAAGTTTCGTGACTGGTTACATACATGGTTCTCAAGATATTTACTTGTCACAGAGTAAGTGGGATACGCACTAAAGTAGGTTTACAAAAAGTTGTCTCATTTCTACACATCTAAATCTACAACATAAACAAAGAAAAATATCTAACTAGATGCCTCGGCAAAAGATTTATTCCATCCTAGGGAGGTATTTCTTTTTAAGTCTTCCTCTTTCACTTCGATTTTCCTTGTTATTTTTTTTCAATGGAAAATGGTGTTGAATAAACAACCAAAATTGGAACAAATGGTTAATTAACAACCTCAAATATTAAAATCAAATTTTCCATTACTTAATGCGACTTCTCAAATTTCTGGCAATTTAACTTGATATTTCCCATTACGTGTAAAAAGAAAAAGTAAAAACAACAGGCACTTCTTCTGACCTGTAAGTTACTTAGTCTCTAATTTTTATTTTCACTTTATAGGTTAGGTTTATACATACAAATAACTTAAATCTCTTACAAATTTTTGAGCGATCCGAAGCCAATGAACAGCGGGATTACGGAGAGAATCTATAAAGGACCTCTTTGCTAGTTGACGTGTCTGGTTCCACCATCCTGCTCTATTTGAACTGAAAGAGTATAAGGCCCTTATAAAGTATCTTGACCGAGTCTTAGAATATTGGCCAGGTCTTCATGATTCCCACAGATCAAATTAAAGGGGTAATAAATCAATCCATTAGTTCTCTTCACTTAAAAAAAATTAATTGGACAAAGGGTTCAATTTGGTATGAAGAGAGGTAAAAGCCCTCCTTGCACTATGGAAAGATTATAACCGTAAAATGAACGAAACCAAACCAATACTCATTCCAAACATCAAAATAAAAGATACTGATGTAGATGATTAAATGAATCTTAAAACGAAAAGAAATTATTATCAATTCTGTTAATTTTAGTTGTATTTACCGTGGATTTAATTTGTCATTAATGACATTTGCAGATGACGTTATAAATTGCCATTTGGAATTAATTACGGAACGGAATATATTGTTTTGATTAATCTTGCAGCAAAATACTGTAGAAACAAATTTATATGAATTTCAAAAAAGAGCCTGAATACCTCCGAAAATGATGTGAGGTCAAACTGCACCATTGGAGTCACCATAGTAAAAAAAAACCTGTACAGGAGTACTACAATCCCCTAACTTGAAAAACGAGGGAAATCAGTTTGCTGCATGGAAAGAATTGATGTGCCTTATTTTATTTTTCTTTCTTTACAGTGAGTGGGAAATGGGAGGATCATAGAAAGCTACTGAATTTCTCATTTAAAAATTAATTTTCATATGTAATTGCATTACATAAGAATTTATCTTGATAATGCCGAGAGAAAGGACCATATGAAACTAAAAATGGCATAATTTGGTGCCATTTCTGGACCGGAAAGGTTAGAGAAGCATGAAAAGCGTACTATTATAGTCTACGTGACGAAAACCCAAAACCTGAGGCTTAAAATCACCCCTTTGTATATTTCTCCTCCCAGCTTTTTAGTATCTTTCTTAAATTGTGCAATGACTAGCAGAAGTAGTAGGTTACCGCAAAATCATAGATAGATATTTAATGACTCATTTCAAAGCTGTCCCTACGTGCAAGACAATAGTGACTGAAAGTTCAAAAGTTTGTTTGAAAAAAAAAATTGTTTTGCGAGGAAAATTGCCATATAAAGCTGATTTAGGAAGGGTAGCTATTTTAGCTACTTTTTTGGAGAGTCTAGTTTTTTAATAAGTTTCTTTTCATTTTGGATTTCCGAAGTTCTATTAATGATTTATATCATGGGTCTCCAAACTACGGGCCGCGGGGCTCTCTCATCCGATTCCTGGAGACTTCTTAATACCCGAAAAAAGATGGCGTTGTATCACTTCATTGACTCTTCAAAGTCAATGAAATGATATGGAAGAATTTTTAAATGGTTTGTTTATTTAGGACTTTATTATTTTTATCTCCATTTGCCAGTTCTGTTTGACTGTTGCGATAAGGAGGTGATGGTATATATCAGTTAGCACCTAACCACACAATAGTATATATATTCGTCGGAATTATATGGCTTCGCTGCCGGTCCCCGGCACGGCTACGTGACAGGCTTAGATATATAGATTTTCATTGTCGCTTGTCTTCCAACCGCAGACAATATGAACTTTTTCTTGATGTCATGGTGTTACCATAGGTTCGATACAACCACCCTGGGAAAAATACAAAGTTTTACTTACAGTTGTCATCTATCTAGGTTTCTTTTGGCCAAAAATGTCAATATGCCAGTTTTAAGAGAAAAAAATTTATTCGAGGAAAAATCTATAAGCACATTTATACACAATTATTGCTCGTTTGATAAATTTATGAAAAGGCATGTAATTCCAACAATATGATTTCTTTTTGGCAGTTGTATTTCAGCACGAAAAAATGCCATGTACTATGATTAAAAACACTATGATTAAAAACAAAAAACTATACCTAACCCAATCAGTATTGCAGAGAAAGCTTACGACAGCTTGCAGAGAAAGGCTTTTGGCATGCTCAGGTAAAAACCGATACGATATCTGGCTAATTTAAGCTGTGTTAGATGTGGATGACTTGTAAAAGGTGTTTGAAACGGCCAATTCACTGTCCATCCTGACGTCCCAGCAAGAAAAAAAAAATGGTTAGGTAAAGGGCTCCACACTATGGTCGGTATTTTTTAAACTAACAACATTTTTGCCGTGTTGTCTTACAATCATTTCATTTGATGGAAAACTATGGTTAGTATTCTGAATAAGCACAACACATGCTTCATTATATCCAGGAGGGTTAAACTGTCTTTAAGCGACACCATCTGGCACAGTGAAAGTGAGCTGCACGTTTGGAGGCTGTTGTCTCAGTGAAGCAGCACGTTGGTTCACATCATCCTCTGCCTCTTGTATTTTCAGGTACGTTTGGCATAGCTGTTTGCGTCTAGCATTATTTCTTCCAAGAGATCCATTAGGCTGTGGGAAATCCCATAATTCAAAGGACGCGCGACGCGTCTTCAATAGCTTCATCGGGGTCTAGAAAGTACATTTGATCACATGAGGATGGTTCAAAATTACCTTCAATTACTTGTGACGAATTTGCCGCTAAATTGATTTTGTGATAAATTTTTCCAGCTACTTTGAAGCTAAATACACTATGACTATTGATGGTTCAATCATCACCTATGTTGAAAGAAGCTAGAGCGAAACATGAATTCAAGTTTTGTGTTTGTTTATGGAACTCTTTACAATCTCCAAATGAATTAACATTTATTGCTACTCTTTTCTCAAGAAAATGGAGAGCTCTACAGTAAACACATGCAATTTTGAAGGGTCCCAATGACTTGTTATTAGCGCTTGCATAGTTTACGCCATCTGTATTGATTTGTATTGGGTTTTGTGCCACAGTTTGTCTTCGAAGTTTCAGGGGATAATTCTAGTTGTATCTAAACAACACCCAAAACTTCTTAAATTAGTGTAGTCCTTTTAAGCAAGATTTATGGCAAAACAACTGCTTGTTAGGTCGACAACAAGATACAATTAGAGTATAAGTAATTAAAAAACTTAGCATAAACTTACACAATCTGAGACTCCAACGTAGAGTTGACGAGCTAAAAGAGAAAAAAGGTGTAAAACGCATATTCTCCAAGTAAATAAAAATAAAAATGACTTTTGTTTTATGCATAGCTGTTTCTGTCCACAAGTGTACATAAAGGGACATAGGGCGGTGGAATATCTCTCCCCAAAAAATGTTCGCAATGTCATTATCCTTGAAAAGATAGTCCAACAGTATATTTCTTCTCTATCCTTCCAGTCTCACAGAAAAAACAGTCCATATTTGATCCCACATGAATTTGACAAGTATGTAACTTATTGTAGCGTCACATCCAGAGTCACTCCCTTGTACTGTTATTATTGAGACAATTAAATACGAGTTTTATCGTATGAAAAAAAAATTTAACTGAAAGCAAGGAGCGACACTAAATCAACGCCCCGCTCTTTACGCTAAAGTTTGACTCTTTCTCTCAACTCTACTTTTTAAAGCAGTAAAAAACTTTAGCGTAAAGAGCGGGGCGTTTACGAGGAAGCAGCCCCTTTCATATATGAAGTATTTTCTGTTCGTTTTAAGCTTTAATGTCGCTCCTTGCTTTCAGTTAAAAAAAAATTGTTTTTTATTTAATTTCTGAACGTTTTTGAATCAATGCATGTTTTGATTTTGGCTCTCCGCAGATGAATAATTGAAACGAAATTTGCATATTTATTTTTTTGGCTAAATGGCTTTCTCATAGTTTTGATCAAATGATTTTGAGAAAAAAAGAGCGAGGGAGGAGGCCTAGTTGCCCTTCGATTTCTTGGTTACTTAAAAAGGCAAATAGAACTTTTAATTTTTACGAATGTTTTTATTAGTAAAAGATATACGTAACTTACACATTAGCTTACGTAACGAACTTTTGTATTCTCATGTTTTTATTACGTATATGAGGGGGTTCACCCCTTCGTCAGTACTTCGCTCTTCACACTAAAGCTTAAATTTTGTCCCAATTCCTTAATAATGACCCCTGAATCACAAAAGCCGTAGAATAAATAGTTGAAATTACTAAAAATACCTTAGTTTAAAGAGCGAGGTATTAGGGGGAGGTAAGCCCCTCATATGCGTAATAATTTCTGTTCGTTTTAAGTTTTAATGCTGCTCCTTACTTCCAGTTGAAAAAACTTTTACATATTTATTTTTTCATTGTTTTTTTTAAATAATGCTAGAAAATCCTGCGCTCCCTTCATGGAAATTTTCTTCCCCAATGAAAAATTCCTCGATGGAAAGTTCCCCCGACATATCCCCTCTTCTCAACCCCTTCCCCGAACCAAAAAATCCCCTGAAAACGTCTGTCGGCTTCCCTATAAATATTACTATATGGAATCACTGGTCAAAGTTTGTAACTTGTAGCCCCTCCCACGGGGACTGTGGGGGAGTAAGTCGTCCCCAAAGACATAGTTATAAAGTTTTTCGACTACGCTGAATAAAATGGCTATCTCAGAATTTTGATCCGGTGACTATTGGAAAATATTGAGCGTGGAAGGGGGCCTAGGTGCCCTCCAATTTTTTGGTAACTTAAAAATAGCACTAAAACTTTTCATTTCCGTTAGAATAAGCCCTCTCGCAACGTTCTGGGACCTCTTGGTCGATACGATCACCCCTGGGAAAAAAAATAAATAAATAAACACGCATCCGTGGTCTGCCTTCTGGCAAAAAATACAAAATTCCACATTTTTGTAGATAGGAGCTTGAAATCTACTATAGGGTTTTCTCATACGCTGAATCTAATGGTGTGATTAAGATTGTTAAAGGTATGATTAAGGTGTGTTAAGATTCTATGACTTTTAGGGGATGTTTCCCCATTTTTTCTAAAATAAGGCAAATTTTCTCAGGCTCGTAGCTTTTGACGGGTAAGACTAAACTTGATGAAACTTATATATTTAAAATAAGCATTAAAATGCAATTCTTTGATGTAGCTATTGATACAAAATTCCATTTTTTACAGTTTCGGTTACTATTGAGCCGGGTCGCTCCTTACTACAGTTCGTTACCACGAGCTGTTTGACTAGGGAATCTCTTATTTATAGAGCTTAGATTTGAGTTTGTACGGAGAAGATTTATAGTTCCGTATAGAAATTATTTTCATTGGGATAGTCACTTTAGAAGATGGATTACACCTTCTTGGAAATGTTCTCCCAGCATTAGATCACTCGGATCAGATAATTTTTTTTAATATATCAATGCTTTTTGAGAGAGTTATGGGAATGGCTTCACTGATAAAATTTTCTCGATATTGTTCGTTCTTTAAAATATTTTTTTATCATCTAGAGACGCGACTGTGTCGTATCCGCTACTGATATACTTAATTTAAAGTGTTTATCTCACTTTGGTGTGTTTTTTTTTCATTTTCATAATTTCTTATGCCAGACTGCCTTACCTTTTATAAATAAAATGAGAATAATATATCTATATATAAAAAAAGTTGTTTATGTCTTGTGTGTTGACTGACGTCATGCATGTTTGTCGACTGACGTCATTATAAGGATTGAGCGTTATGCCGTCATGAAGTTGTTTGTCGACTCACGTCATGTTTGTCGACTGACAAAATTACAGACCGGGACACAGGGAATATCAACGACGACCGGGACACAGAAACACAACTACAACGGGGACGCCGGGGGCACAGGATGGATATACAAATGACGACTGGGACACAGGGAATGTTCGATTAGCAATCACCATCAACAAAGTTCAAGGGCAATCATTAGAATAATGAGGTATAGATCTGAATACGGATTGTTTTTCCCATGGACAACCGGGACACAAATGACGACCGGGACACAGGGAATATAAATGACGACCGGGACACAGGGACACAACTACAACGGGGACACCGGGGGGCACAGGGGGATATATAAATGACGATGGGGACACAGGGAATGTTCGATTAGCAATCACCATCAACAAAGCTCAAGGGCAATCATTAGAATAATGAGGTATAGATCTGAATACGGATTGTTTTTCCCATGGACAATTATATGTTGCATGTTCAAGAGTCGGTAAACCTGACAATCTATTTATATGCACAGACAATGGGACAGCAAAGAAAGTTGTATATTCGCAAGTTTTACGTAGTTAAAAACACGCACACACACACACACACACACATATATATATATATATATATATATATATATATATATATATATATATATATATATATATATATATATATATATATATATATATATATATATATATATATATATATATATATATATATATATATATATATATATATATATATATATATATATATATATATATATATATATATATATATATATATATGTATATATATATATATATATATATATATATATATATATATATATATATATATATATATATATATATATATATATTCACAGGTGGGACAATGGCAATGGCGCGTAACGACTTACGCACGTGGGTGGGCTTGGGGGGTGGCGCAAAGCGCCACCCCAACAGCTAGTAGCTACATAAAAACAAGTAAGATTTTTAACTCAGCCAGTGAATAAAATAAGAAAAAAAACTGTATATTTGGTTTTATAAACGGAAACTTTGTTAACAGAAAAAGAAGGAAAACCAAAATAAGCAAGTAAAACAACACACATGAAAATAATGTAAAAGCTGAAAAACTTAAAATATAAAAAGGTCACATAAAGAAAACTGTTTTAACTTTTTAGATTATAAAAATTACCGACGAGTAGTTTTTCGACCTATTTTGGTCATTTGCATCAGTAAAGAATATAATTCATTAGAGATTAGCTACAATAATTGGGTGTGAGTTCAGCTGTTAAAGCAAAGGAGCAGCTACGAAATAATCAAAATGCAGTCTTTTTTCTTTGTCAAAACATTTTTTTCTTGCATGGATGTCGACTTCAGCTGATAGTTTCTCACGGATCCCCCCAATTCAAAATTCATTGAAAAGTTTTTCCAGCCTGTGACAAGGTAGACATTCAGGACGGAGGTCTTCAGACTCATACCATTCACCTCCCCTCAAAAAAATAAAAGCTGGAAATATCCGTAATCTTCAATTTTTTAATAGTTTTTTTTTGCCTTCGCAAGAATTTGCCAATTTCTGTAATCTCAGCACCCCTTTCCAAAATTATTTGCCCACTCAAAAATAAGCTTCTACTTACGAGCCAGGTAAAATGCATTACTACTTATAGACTACGCACCAAAGATTATGGGAAACTAATGAAAGAGGAAACTAAAGTTGGTCTTTAAGCAAAGCCATCTAGCTTTACTAAGTGAAAAGATACAGTTAGTTTATCTATGCGACTCCAAATTCAAAGGCTAGTCGAATAGATTTTTTTTTTTTTTTTTTTTTTTTTTTTTTTTTTTTTTTTTTTTTTTTTTTTTTTTTTACATTGGACTGAAGAAAAAGGCACCACTTTTCCTAAGAGGGCAAATGTTTCGCCAAAACTTAAAGTTTTTTACCGCGAACTATTTGATATACTGCCATACAGAGCGACGGTTATTACTGATAATACCCTTTCATTTGAATTCCATGCCTCGATACACATTATGAAGAATGTATATAAATTATCATCAATGGTTGTACTATATTGTATTGCTGCACACCAATTACTCGGGTAACCAACTAATGGAATATCAGGGGGTCTTGGATTTGGGCTAGTGGCTAGTAGGGGGGGGGGGTCTCAAACCCCCAAAAAGTCGAATCTATAGGGTTAAAATTTCTAATTTTCTTCTGACAAATTGTAGAGAAGATATAACCTCTAGTATCCCCTCATTCGGAGTAATATATTTAAATTAAGTATGAATGCTAATGGGACAAAGAATACCCTACTATTGCAGAAATGTTTTTGGTTTGAAGTTAAAATTAAATTAAGCTTCTCGATAAGGAAGTCAAACTTTATGTATGTTTTCTAGTTCCTAGGCCTACACCTTCTCAATAAGAAGAAGGTGAAATAAAAGAGGGTGGTGTTAGAAATATTAGTGAACTAGAATATATTTCAGGTTACCATTTTTATATGGTGTTGAAATAACGTTAAAGAAATGGAGGTCTGAGGTTTTCAAAACTGTTTAAAGTCTCACTTTGACGTTGAACAAGTGATACCAATAAAAGGATGGAAAAATACAATTGAACACAAAAAAGAAAAGTTACAAAGATTACAACTTGGAAAACCCAGATATAACAAAGTAAATAAAAAAGCTTAAATATTCTATAGAATATAAAACAGAAGAACTCGAGCAGGAAATACTTTTAAAAGAATAAATAAGGGCTAATATTATATTAGAAGGTGTACTGGTATTAAAAAAAATTCATATTCAAAAAAGATAAAAAAAGCAAGGATCTTGCAAAATCTTAAGATTTTTTCACTTTCTCTATATTTTTCTAGGTATCACTACAATTACTACGATTATCATTATATCCTATTTTTATATTATACACTATTATATATTACAATTATTATGTGAAATTCTCCATGTGTTTCAAGCCTACTAGTTTTTGAAAAGATTCAAAATAAATAATTTTCAAAAAACAAACTAAAACTATTTATAAGAGTCAGGAAGATATTAGTAATTTTTTCAAACTTTCTAAGTTGAAGACTTTACAAAGCAGCGGAAATATACAAAATTCAAGAAAAATATAAATTTTATTTTTGAAAAATAAAGTATATTCTGAATAAACTAAAATCAATTTCAAGAGCAACATTAGAGCATAAGAGATGAAAAATCTATAACATTCCATTGCACCACCATTTTTTCTATCAGTATCTTTGCTTAGGGATAATTGGAAAAAAAAAATCCAGATAAACAGGGTAAGACATTGTTTTGGAAACAATTAATGACTGTAACAATGGTTCTCTACCAAAAGCGAATTTCTAAAACGAATTTCTAATATCTGGTGTTTTTGGAATCGCACGTTTATAATTTACTTCGTAAGAAATTCATGTACTTGTCTGTTATAGCGCCGATTACTCAAGTTTTTCATCTATTGACGCACTGTAAAGTCGGTTTCTTCTGTTAGTTCCTTTCAGCTTTGCGTAAGACAAGACAAAGAAAAGGGACGGAATATATGGGAAATATATAATTTGAGCTATATATTTGCACATTAGGGGAGGGGGTTGGGGTAAAGTACTTGGAAAGTGTGAAGTTAAAAACAATTCTAATTTCACAATATGCAGAGTAATTGTGCCTAACACGTTTTGCATGCAGACCCGCTATAATATACCCCCCTCTAATTTGGAACTACATATTCCAAATTTGTTTCTAAGGTATTATATTTTGTCATACTTAGGTATATTTCATTAGGACTAACCTAATTTCACTTCTTGAGCGGTCGGCGCTTTAACAGATAAGTACCAAAACGTTGTTATTACAGTTCAAGGGAGATTATCTCTGTTCCTCATATACTGAATGTAAAAGGCAAATATTATGACTAGGGGTGCAAAATCAGAAAAATGTAGGGGGGAGGCATGGATTTCCTTCGATTTTTGAATGAAGATACAAAAACAAGGTATTTGTCAAGACACCTCTGGGGAGAGCATTTCTTTTCGATTTTTCAATGAAAATACACCAAGAACATACCCGGTGGGTATTTTGGAGGCTATTGCCCCTCCTCGTGATTGTCAACCCTGACTCTGAACATTGCCTTCTTAATTAATAAACCACTAAAATTAGATTCAGCCATCGTTTAATATTAATTACATAATTTGATAAATCTTAAAGATAAAGGAATCTTAAAACTATAAAATTGTATTATGGAGTATGTCAAATCTTAAAATCTAATAATCTTGAAATTATTAACACAAGTACCTGGGCATCCTCCATACTATATCCCACATTCGCTTCGTACTGAATGAGCAGCTCAATTTCTCTAGCTTGACTGGAAACTGCAAAACGATCACAGGTAGCTTTTATCGTGGAACGGCAATGCTGTTCATGGCCTGGAACCACTGCCAAAGTTTGCACGAAAAAGTCTGCTGGATTGTAGTTCTCTGGACACTTATAACCAAAACTAAAAACAAAGAAGTTGAAAATAGGACAGTAAATACAATAGTTTGACGTAAGTAAATTGTCTAGAGTCTAGAAAAATTTATTTTCTGTTGCAGCCATTGCCTTGACGCCGTTCATGATTTGAAAACATAATTATCCTTTGCTAAGAGCCGAGGAAGAATTATCAATGAGGTTTTACCGTCCTATCTGAAGGGTTAGCATGCTAGACTCGAAATCCTGAGGACAGGGGTTCAATTACTGGAGTCGCTGGTTAATTGGCATGGAACGAAAGTTAGTGGTTTGACTCTATAAACTCAGTCGGGGTCGCCCCGGCTCTAAATAGGCCCCTGAAGAAATCTGGGGGGGGAACACGGGAAGCGCTGGATGATTTTCCCCCCAACCACTCCGACTGAAGGCAAGGAATCATGATATCTGTATCTGAACTGCACAGACCGCTGGTCAGCATGCGAAAACCTTTGTATAAGTTTTTTTTGTCATTACCGTCATCGAAAGGAACTTTAATTCCTTCTCTAAAAATTAACGACGGGACTATCGTTTAAGACCCACAGGCAAAGACCAAAGCTTTTGCCAAGGTGTTTGCAGCTAGTCTCCGAAGCCACGCAAAAAACTAGCGGCACGCCACCGAAAATGTTTCAGTGAACTGCCACCGCATAGGCTTACCGCCCAAAATTTTTAGCGCAGAATTATTTTCTGATATTATTCAGAGGATACTATTCACTATTGAATAGCACATGCAAAAAATTTGGATTCCCCTAAAAGTGTTTTTGAATTTACTTGTTTACAATGGAATTTAGATTATCTTTCACTTGTTTCTGTTCTCTTCACTACAATATAATAATTTGTAATTAAATGAGCTTCGACTAGCCCTGATATCCCTCGAACACCTTCTTTATAAATGTCTTCTTCGTTTGGTTGAACAAATATATGTACAATCTTTACCAAACTTTTAAGGTCAATAACATTCAACCTGCCGACTCCTATTATAACTAACATCAGCTAAAGGGCTACGACACACTTAATTGCAAAACTTTCATTACATTACTCCTAAGTGAGAGCAGTAAATTGTGAAGCAATGAGGGATAATAGTCACTATAGCGCAGAGCACAGAGAGTGAGATGTTAGGTACTATCAATCCCCTTATTATGAATAAAAAAGTTGAGAAAACATTATAGTTGCAACAGAAATTAGCTTAAAAACAATTTTTCAAAAAGATTTGTTCCAAAAAAAGTAAGGATTTGTAATAAAGCCTAAGATGATTTGAAATAAAGCTGCTTCATAACATTATCATAAAAGGCTTTATGGCACCCAAAAATAGTAGATTGTAACTAGCAATAAAACGGTGACAACAATTTCAGAAAGCCTAATACAAGGCAATGAAACAAACCTTTCAAAAAAAGATAGTACTCGCTTAGTAGTACCCATATATGCGATTCTTCCTTCTGTAAGTAGTATAAGACTTCCAAAAAGGTTATAAATCTCTGACGACGGCTGATGGATAGTACACACTATAGTTTTCCCTTCTGCTGCCATTTTCTTCATGATTTTGACTAACGTCTCAGCTGAAAAGGAGTCAAGACCTGTGGTTGGCTCGTCACAAAAAAGAACGGGAGGGTCAGTTAAAACCTGCAAGTAATATTTACTTTATAAAGTTCTAAGAATTCACTTGAAATCGTTCCTTTCTATGTGCTAATAAATATGCTAACTAGTATAAAAAAGTGTTTTGACAGTCTGTTATTTATAAGTTTTTCAAGGGAGGCACTTTCGAATGATCTCAGAATGGATAAGCCCATTTTATGTACTTTTTATGCTCATTAGCCAACAATAACAATGACTAGTTTACAAAGGAATTAATCACTATTTACTGGGAAGAAGAGTGTCATTAATCCTATTCAGGAAATAAATCCTTCGATAGCGAATTCTGATTTTGAAAAATCTGATATTCTTTCTTGTGCATCTTTAATTTTTTTTTTCAGCTCAACGATGATCTTCACAGTCCCTACTTGTAATTCATTTTTATATTATTTTTTTTCGTAATATCACCTCTGTAAGTCTCTTTAAAATTTAAATTCCCTTTAACCCCATAGGTTACATAAAAAAAGAATAGAAAAGAAAATTGATTTTGAACCTTTAGTTGTGTGTCGTGTTATATAGAACGCACTTCCTGGTTGGGCTTGTGAATGCCGTTCGTTCAGCACCTTTAAAAAATTTGTAAGAAAATTGTGGTTTTCTGTATGATTTTTGCTTATCACTACTATAATTCTCTTCTATTTTATTATTATTGTGGTTTTCTGGTTTCAATTGGAGTTAGTCTAGTTTTTGCTTGAGTGGATAGAAAACTCTTATAGTTGTCAAAATCTCACCACTCTCTCTCTCCCTCTTTTGACTGTTGATAGGTTAATGTTTCAACAGGTGTATTTTCATCTTCCTTTACAGATCATAAGGTCTCAATGGGAAACAGTGTCTGGTGGCTTCAAGGCAACACGGGGGATATAGACCACCAAAATGTTTTTATCCTCTCTTGATTTTGAAAAGAAATACCTTTTGTTCGTTATTTTCGTGGCAAAATGACTTTTTTAGGCATTCTCATTTTACTCCCCTCTAATTTCTGTGAATTGACGTCACTGTCAGTACCTTGTATTTACTTTATGATTTTTGTTGACGAATTCATATCTTAATTTTTCTTATTAAATATCATGAAAATTCAGATATGGGTACAGCCGCTTTCTCACTAATAGCCAGTTGTTGAATCTGATAATATCGGTTATAATTGGTCATTAATATTGTCACAACTACGGCAACTTACATCAGCTTATTTATTAGTTCTTAGAGATTAGTTTCCTAGTGCATAGTCGTACCACATAAAAAGGATTTTATAAGATTACAGAAAAGTATGAAATAATTGATTGGGTATAGATAATGAGGCGTCGAAAATGGTATGAAATATTTTATGAGGTAAAAAGGCAGAGGCAGGGCCGTATCTGGAATTCTTGCTCGGTGATATGGGGTGGTATTTTTGTTAAGGTTTTTTACAATCTATACGATAATAAATGAGACTTAGTGTGAAGGGATATTTTTTGCAGTGAATTTCAAAAAGGAGGAGGTAAAGTTGATTATTGAGCTGAGGGCGAATAGTTGGATACATGGAGCGAGAAGAAAATTTTTAGGGAGAATTCTGGCAAGATAGTCCTTACTTTTTACTCTATGTGCAGAGATATGGACCAAGTCCCAAAAGTGAGTGCACGAACAGTTTAGTTTTGATGAGAGATAGCTGGTGAGTATAGTGACTGATGAGAACTCTTATGAAGTTGAAAGGTTACGACCATTCAACTTTATTACAGACTAGTAATGTCTGTTATGGATGGAAGGAAACGGACCCGGAAACACACAATGCCTTCCAGAAATTATGCAGAGATTGAAAGACCAAGAGATAGAAGAGTGGGGTTGTTTAGTACGTTCGTCGGAAACACTGAAGGAATATAGTAAAGTAGAAGAAATTTTTGGGGAAGAATATTATTTTAAGGTAAATTTACCTTTTAGATATTTAAAATCATGGATCCAGTTGAGGGGAAATTGCCTTTCAGTACATAGGGTACAGAAAAAAATAAGGGTACAAATGGTAAGTGTGGGTATTGCGGAAAAGAGGATAATAATTTAGCCCATTTCCTTATGGAGTGCCAGGAGCTTGAAAGTCTTAGGGATGAAATTTGGGGGGACCATCGGTTTTTGCTGCTTTCTGATATCCTGAGGTCTTCGATGCCTGGAACCATATGCAAAATGGCACGGTATGTGGAAAAGGCGGGAGGGGCTCAGTCGAGCCCGAGTGAATGAAAATAAGTATTGTTTTATATTGAGTATGTGTTCTGTGCAGTGTTGTATTATTAAATCATGTTGTGTATGGCCGTAGGGCTCAAATAAACTTTCTTTCTTTCTTTCTTCTAATGGAACACAGAAATCGATTGCTCTAACTTATGTAATGCTTGTTTATGCAGCGTGAATTAATTAGTATGAAAGTCTTTGTTTTGTATTACCATGGAATTTTATGGCAATGGAAATTATTATTTTTATTGTTCGTTTTTTTGGCATTCCCAGTATTCACATCAAATTATTGAAACATACTCAAAATCAAAGAACATTTTTCAATTTTAACGCAATCAATGTAATTATACTGGCCATTTCCTTGCAGTAGTTTCCTAATTTTCAGTCTAAACGAGTTTAGCAATAGGCCTACTAAACATAATCCTAATAAACAACTGAAAATCTATTTTAAAACAAAAAGTCTGGGTTGCGCAAGTCAAGAGCGATCCTCTTTCTTAATAAGTGAAACTCTAAAAATGATTAAAAGCCAACTACTTCAAAACGACTCTTCTTTTATCTTGATCCCAGACATGTGAAAAATATTAACTATGGAACCATGTGCATAAGGATGTTTTATAAAAGGGTGTTAGACGCCCCTGTGAAGGACGTAAGCTTGATGAAAATTACACCATCAAATTCAGAATATCGTGTGAGACCAAGTGCAGCGGTTTGGATTTTCTAATTTGAAAATACTGAACTTTCCTTCTGCCAGAAACTTATCAATGCGTTAATGTTACAAAATGAGGCAAACGTTCGAGTCAAAGTGTGGTTAAACTAAACATTGCAACGGCGGATTTTTTTTATTAAAGAAAACGATTTAACTTCTTGAAACAACTGACAGGAAAATGACCTTTAGATGTCGCTTGGACTTGAATAATATTCCAAGATCCATTTACAAACACTCCGAATATATTAAACAATAACAATATATAGACTTTTATCGAGTTTTCCTCAAATTAGTTGCGTTAAATACTATTATCTTGTTAAAAACTGAGAATTTGCGGAAAAGTGTCATAAAATTTAGTCACAACTGGGATTGAACCAGTGCCCATTGGACACAGGATTCACACGCCAGGAAATTTTTTTAATATATATTTTTCTTAAGATCTGAAGTTATCGACAAAAATCGCTAGATCTTGTAAAAATGCCAAGAAGTGATGGCACTGACCTACTAGTGTATAAACACATTATGTCTATTATGTATAATTCATGGCCTCATCAAACACTTTCTAATATAGTTATTGTCAAGAGTTTTCTTCAGGAAAGCAATAGACAATGCTCTTTATAATATAGTTGGGAAAATTGAATTTCCCAATCAAGTCTGAAAGGTTAACTATAAATCAGACATATTTTAGCTTCGATGAAATTGCTTGATTCAATAACATAACAATTAAAATTCTAAAGAAACAATACTTAGTAATAATGTTGGTAAAGCAATGTGACTTTATTAAGTTAATCATATTTAATATAAATACAAAATATTCATTAAATATAAAATTTCATATTTCTTCCTAAATAGCCATGAAGAAGCCAGATTTGCCAGCTCCTCCGCCACGACTTGGGTTAGGTGCATTCAAAGGTGCGCCCACAACGGGTGATGGTGACGCAACTGGTGCAGGAAATGCTTGGAAAGCAGGTACTGGCTGTGGCACGGGAACAGCTACTGGAACTGGCTGAGCAATTGGTACGGGTACGGGTTGAGGAAAAGGAACAGCCACAGGCTGAGAAATCGGAACAGCAATTGGCTGGGCAACTGGCATGGGTGCTATTGGTTGACCAAATTGTAGGGGCTGAGCTACCGGTATGGCTTGAGACTGGAATGGAGAGGACGGAAATGACATTCCAGGAACAACGGGCATTGGTATGCCAGGTGGAAAAGGCATGAATGACTCTGCCATAACTGCTGTGGGCGTTAATGCAGAAGAACTGCTCCTGCTACTACCAAATCCTGCTCCTTTAATTACTGCCGAGTAAACACATGCAGTGCCAAGAATAGCAGCTGTTATGAGTACCTGTAGAAGAAAAGAGAAGTTAAATGGTGCTTCTTATTTACTGGCCTACTATTAATCAAGTAACATTAGAAACCTAACATAATTGGAAGGATGAGGTATTTTTATAAGATTTTTGAGTCAACACATCAAAAAAGCAGGGAGCAATGCGTCTCTCTGATGTTTTTAGAGACCATTATATGGAACGCGTGGTCAAAGAAAATTGATCAAGGCTCAATTTATTGGAAATCCAGATTCCTAGTGTCCTTCTTAGAGACGAAAATAAATCTAAGGTCAAACCCATTAGCCTTTACTGTAGCATACTCTTTACCCTTAGGCACCCCCAGACTCAGATAGCATCACTTCAAAGTTTTGAAATAGTCATTTGAAACGTACCAACCGAAAAAATCCAAAAACATGTCCCAAGATGGCAAAACCAGTGTATCCCTTGACCAAAGGCGAAAAAGTACGCGAATAGTCCAGACAAAACAAAGGCTCTATTAATTAATTTCATTAGAAGGGACATGTTACAGCCTGTTCAAATTATAGTCATGCAAGAAATTTCAATCTATGAGCAAAACCTTTGAAGTACCACTAATACTCCATGCCCAATAGCGTTGAATTGTGCCTAGCGTCTCCTATGTATTATTGTTTTTGCCCTGTCAGACACAATGGAAGGTTTTTAAAGATTGTTGAATACAAATATTAGGTAAGCTATGCAGTTCAGACATCCCAAATCCAATTATATTATGACAATATGTTACGAATAGTAGACATGTCAAGCAATGTTAAAATCTCTCATGCAAGGATTTTTAATGTGGGCAAGTCGAAGGTCCTTTATCCATCCTAGCTCTACCCTCTGCCCCACCAAATATAGGTGCGTGTTCTTTTTTCTTTTCAATTATTACAAATCTGAGCTGAGCGATATTAAATTTGAAGCAAATTTTGATATTTTTGAAGTTTCACTTATATAGACATACTGAACTTCCTTTCGCTCATAATTGTTCAGGGATTGTTTCCGGAATGGCCCCAATGATCAATATCACTCATTAAAAGTCGCCACGATTGTAATTCAACTTTCTTAAATAAAAACACATAATAGATATTTAAAAAGTTGAGATAAATTTCTAGAAAAATTGTTCTTTAAGAGCTTCTGAGCTTGCTGATTACAAATCCAAGGCTAGTTTTACCTTAAATCGTCATACGAGTATATCAAGTATATACTCTACTACTAATGGTTAATTGTACTCTATCGATCAGTCAGAGCTATCAATCAATAAACTCAAGTTTGAGGCTATTTTACAATATAGATATACAAAGTTAGTGTGTAGCAACTCCTGCCTCTGTCTCAAAACTCCTGCCTCAACTATTAACACCCTGTTTCTACTACTCATTAACTACTCTTTATATTCAAGTTACAAGAGTTGAGTTTTTATGTGTTCAAATTGATCAAAATTGTAAGCCAACATTGACACATTAATATATGCACGAACAATTTCGATTTGGAATATGAAGAAAATGAATTCAAAAGTCTTTCTGTGAAAAGTAAATGCTGAATTTAAAGCTTAAAACAAGCGAGAATCAGCGTCTACAAATTTTCAAAACTAAAACGAGAAGCAATTATTATGAATTAAATAAAAAAAACGAGCTTTTTTAACTGAAAGTAACGAGCGACATTAAAACTTAAAACGGACAGAAATTACCCCGTAAATGAAAGGGGCTGTTCCCTCTTCAAGGCCTGCTCTTTGCACTAAAGTTTGACTATGTCCATCAACTCTACTTTTTAAAACAGTAAAAACTTTAGCGTAAAGAGCAGGGCGTTGGAGAGGGAACAGCCCCTTTCATATACGGGGTAATTTATGTCCGTTTTAAGTTTTAATGTCGATCCTTTCTTTCAGTTAGAAAAAAAACTTGTTTTTTTTTATTTCATTTCTGAACGTTTTTAGTTAATCCATATTTTGATTTTGGTTCTCCGCAGATGAATAATTAAAGCGAAATTTGCATATTTATTTATTTGGCTAAATGGCTTTCCCATAGTTTTGATCGAATGATTTTGAGAAAAAAGGAGGGGGAGGAGGCCCAGTTGCCCTCCAATTTTTTGGGTACTTAAAAAGGCAACTTGAACTTTTAGTTTTTTACGAACGTTTTCATAAGTAAAAGATATATGTAACTTACGAATTAGCTTACGTTACAAACTTCTATGTTCGTATGTTTTTATTACGTATATGAGAGGGTTCGCCCACTCGTTGATACCTCGCTCTCTAGAATAAAGCTTAAATTTTGTCCCCTGAATCACAAAGGCCGTAGAATAACTAGTTGAAATTACAAAAAAATACTTTAGCGTAAAGAGTGGGGTATTAGGAGGAGGCGAACCCCTTATATGCGTAATATTTTCTGTTTGTCTTAAGTTTTAATGCTACTCCTTACTTTCAGTTGAATAACTTTCTCATATTTATATTTTATTGTTTTTTGTTTATTTTAATAATGCTAGAAAATGCTGCGCCGCATTCATGGAAATCTTTTTCCCCCGTGCCAAGTTCCTCCATGGAAAGTTTCCCCCACATAACCCCTCTTCTCAAACCCTCCTCCCAACCAAAGAATCCCCCTGGAAACGTCTGTACACTTTCCAATAACCATTACTATATGCAAACACTGGTCAAAGTTTGTAACTTGCAGCCCCTTCCACGGGGATTGTGGGGGAGTAAGTCATCCCCAAAGACATAGTTATAAGGTTTTTCAAATATGCTAAATAAAATGTCAGAATTTTGATCCAACGACTTTGGGGAAAAATGAGCGTGGGAGGGGGCCTAGGTGCCCTCCAATTTTTTTGGTCACTTAAAAAGGGCACTAGAACTTATCATTTCCGTTCGAATGAGCCCTTTCGCAAAATTCTAGGACCACTGGGTCGATACGATCACCCCTGGGAAAAAGAAAAAAAAACAAACAAACAAATAAACACGCATCCGTGATTTGTCTTCTGGCAAAAAAAAAAATACAAAATTCCACTTTTTTGTAGATAGGAGCTTTGAACTTGTACAGTATGGTTCTCTGATGCGCTGAATCTGATGGTGTGATTTTCGTTAGGATTCTATGACTTTTAGGCGGTGTTTTCCCCTATTTTCTAAAATAGGGCAAATTTTCTCAGGCTCGTAACTTTTGATGGAATTAAACTTGATGAAACTTATATATTTAAAATCAGCATTAAAATGCGATTCTTTTGATGTAACCATTGGGATCAAAATTCCGTTTTTTAGAGTTTTGGTTACTATTGAGCCGGGTCGCTCCTTACAACAGTTCGTTACCACCAACTGTTTGATAAAGGAAAAAAAATATATAAAACGAACAAGAATAACAATACCTAGCCAAAAACATAGTGTCATTTGCGCTTTGCTGCGAAAACAAAATATTTTTTTTAACAGTTTCCCTCTTTCAATTGTAACATCAAATAAGAAATTATGCCCAAACGTTTGTAGGCCTATACAATAAAGAATATTTGTAAACCCATTTTGTTCTAATAGTGAAATATCCGATCAGTTTTCATAATTTTCTTCCTCTCTAATTAATTGCTTTGAGTGTATAGAAAATCACCTGGTTAAAAAAGAACAATCGATTTCGCCTATTTTATGGTAAAAGACATTTGTGATAAAAATGTTTTGTTTTACTGATTTCTTCAATTTTGTTCCCCATTTGTATCCGTTCAATTCAAATATATAGAAGAAACAACTGTCTAGGCCAAATTTATAATTTAAGCAATCTGTTTAATTTTCATTTAAGCACAAATGAAGCTGTGGCCTTTTAAGGTGGGGGAAGAAGTGTGGAAATAATATCCTTATTTGTTTTAACTAGTGTTTGTTGCAATTTTACTTTATTTGGGCCAAGAATTACGATTGGCCTTATCCGCGCGAAAGCTGTTGTTTTGATGCACAGAATAGCGGAAGTCAGCAATTTGCTGTTACAGAATTTCGAAGTCACTTATAGAGGGAACTTGAAATTGTAGTTAGAAGACACATTTCCACGATATTCTGCGATAACTTTTTTTCATGTGCACATGAGATTATCAAACAGTTCGTGGTAACGAACTGTAAGTAAGGAACGACACGGCTCAATAATAACCGAAACTCTAAAAAACAGAATTTTGATGATATCAATCGGGAAAATTTACCTGACTTTCAAAAAAGGAGGGAGGCACCCTTCAAAGTTGAAGAATTTTCATGAAAATCGCAACATCAGATTCAATGCATCAGAGAACCTTACTTTAGAGATTTCAAGCTCATATCTGCAGAAATGTGGTACTTTGCCAGAAGTGACAAAAAAGACTAAAAAGCAACTAGCCCTTCTCGACCACCCCTTTTCCTAAAAAGATTGGGACATTTCAATCAAAATTTCGAGATAGCCATTTTGTTCAGCATAGTTGAAAGGTCCCAAAAATGTTCCTTCGGAGATAACATGGCCCCCACAACCCCTGGGGATAAGTTTTTAAGTTATAAAATTTGCCCATTGTTTACGTTTAGTATTTGTCATTGGAAAAGTATAGACACTTTTTGGGAGGGAAAGGGAATTTTGTGCTTGGGATGGGCTTCCATGGGGATATTTCTCCGGGGGAAGGGAGATTTCCGAGGTTGAAGTGTTCAAGGGTAATTTGACAGGCAAAAGGGCTCATTCTAACGGAAATGAAAAGTTCTAGTGCCCTATTTAAGCGACCAAAAAATTGGAGGGCACCTATGCCCCCTCCCACGCTCATTTTTTCCCCAAAAGTCACCGGATCAAAATTCTGAGATAGCCAGTTTATTCACCATAGTCGAAAAACCTAATAATTATGTCTTTAGGGACGACTTACTCCCCCGCAGTCCCCGTGGGAGTGGCTGCAAATTACAAATTTTGACCTGTGTTTACATATAGTAATGGTTACTGGGAAGTGTACAGACGTTTTCAGGGGGATTTTTTTGGTCAAGGGGGTTGAGTTGAGAGGGGGGGGGGTACGTGGGATGATATTTCCATTGAGGAAATAAAAAAGCAGGTTTTTTCAACTGAAAGTAAAGAGAACCATTAAAACTTAAAAAGAACTGAAGTTATTCCGTATATGGAGGGGTTGTCCCCTCCTTGATATCTTGCTCTTTATGCTAAAGTTTGAGCACTTTTTTTTCAAGGAATTTTTTTGGTCAAGGGGGTTGAGTTGAGAGGGGGGGGGGTACGTGGGATGATATTTCCACGGAGGAACTTTTCATGGGGGAAGAGAATTTCAATGAAGGGGGCGCGGGATTTTCTAGCATTATTTGAAAAAACAATAAAAAAATAAATACGAAAAGTTTTTTTTCTAAAGACTTTTCACGACCGGCTCTTTACGCTAAAGTTTTTTAATGTTTTAAAAAGTAGAGCTGAGAAAGAGTCAAGCTTTGGCGTAAAGAGAGGGGCGTTGAGGAGGAAAAGCCCCTTTCATATACGGAGTAATTTCTATTCGTTTTAAGTTTTAATGTTGCTCCTTACTTTCATTTAAAAAAAACTTGTTTTTTTCTATTTAATTTAATACACAAGTACTGAAGCTTTTTTAAAAGTGCTCAAACTTTAGCATAAAGAGCAAGATATCAAGGAGGGGACAACCCCTCCATATACGGAATAACTTCAGTTCTTTTTAAGTTTTAATGGTTCTCTTTACTTTCAGTTGAAAAAACCTGCTTTTTTATTTAATCATAAACAGAGGCTACGGCTAGAACCAATGGCCTAAGACTCTGAAACTTCTTCAGTTTCCAACAAGATCACGCAACTTTTGTGGAGTTTTAACTTAAGGCCAGAGCCACAGAGCAAGGAAGGACCCAAGAAAAGGTTCAGGATTTGGGAGAAAATAAAGGTTGTTGATACGAGCTTTGAAGTATGGACTAGATTGAAGCATATTCCATTGCTTTAAATTCCGGTGGGGTTAATGATATGACACTGTATGTCTCTCCTTTGTATGAAAAATTCTTCATAGAAGGTGAGAAGGTTCACCTTCTATGAAAAATTCATTCCCCTTCCTTTGAATCTCGGCAAAAATAAGTTTTGGAGCTTATGTAAGGGTAGGAAAATCAACGTATACCCATTTATAAAAGGAATCCAGATTAAATATTTTGAGGGTAACAATCAATAGCTTTAAACATCATTCTCATGAGTAGGACCATGACCGAGAGCCTTTCCTGTCCTGTCACTAAGCTATGATCGGCGGTTGATGAAGAGCAACCTTGTAGCTTTCTCAAGTGAATTACGCTTTGGAAATACGTTTTTTATGTTCTATAAGTTCTTGAAGAATCAAATAAAAAGAAGACTTACCTTCAACATTTTTCCAATTTAAATTTAGCGTTTCTCTCACAAGTTTCTTGCAGCCAAGCTTGTTGAACTAATCAATTTTAGCTCTGATCACTGCTTATATCCGTGGTTAACCTTAAACTTCATTGATAGTAAGAGTAATTTATTGATTTTATAATTACCTAACTGACCCACTTGACTTCGTAGATAAGATGATAAAAATTAACCTTTTATGACAGAAAATGTTTTTATTTGATTAAATTTGCATGTATTTATTCAAGTTCGTATGACAGATACATATTTTTGGAAGGTCAAAAGGCCAAGACAATTTTCCAAAATAAACTTCTTAATGAGTTATATATTATCTTTGTGGCCATAGGAGGTGGGACCTTAATAGTCCGTGTTCCCTAAACATACTCCCCTCCCTTCTGGAAAATATCTCTCCTTGTATTGTTCAAAGGGAATTGGAATGGTGTCTCTGAAAAGATTACTGTGTTTTTAATTTCTGGTAAATAGTTGCGGAGTCGGATTACATTGAGTCCCTTTGTGGGTAGATTGATTTTACTGCTTACCTGTTAATTAATCTTTTCTCAATATCCGACTATGAACTTCTGTCTACGCCTATCCTGTAAACCTCAACATATTCCCCGTATTTCATATAACTCTCCGACTTCTTCCAAATGATTTCCTGTGTACGCCTCTACAGTCGGTTCAGACCTTCACCCCTGATGAAAAAGGACGAAGCCCTATAGTGACTCAAAAATCAACAGAAAGACCAGTACTGGGCTCTCAAAGCCGAGCCATTTGGCTCACTTTAAGTGAATTGCAACTGTCCAACAGTTGGTAAATCCTCTCCTCTGGTAAGCTGAATTGGAAAATTAAGAGTTGGAGTAAACCATATAGTCAAATCACTATCTTGGCATTTTTAAATGTTTAAAAAAGAAAAAAAAGGATATTCCGAGTAACATAAGCAGCTCATGCCCTAACCTCCCACCGCTAGATGAGCTCCCAAGCAGGTAACCTTTTGAAATCACTTTCCATCAAACACAAACTGTTGCCCAATTTTAATTAAGATTAGAGTTGGCCACAGCATATAATTTGATAAGAGACTCTGCTTGAAATAAGAAATGGGAGAAACACCTGAAGAAGTAACCAAATCTCTATAAATTATCCTGCAATGTCTCCTGTATTGTGTTGCGAGAGCAACACTTTGGTTTTGTCCCAGTTTTTTTTTTTTTTTTTTTTTTTTTTTTTCCTATGTCGCCGATGTCGGCTTATTCCTAGAAACTGGTAAGGGTCTAACCTGTGCGGTTTTTACGGAAAGTGTGGAACTCAGGCCGGACTGATGAATATGGCATTACATTTTAGAAAGCTCCGCAGAACTCTTGCCTGGGCCAAAAAGAATGGTTTTTGCTTGTCCACGAGCCAGAGCCTATGGTGTGCGAAGTGTAGCGGAGTTATGTAGCCTATGTCAGAGAGGAGTATCTGAAGTTGTGCAGCCAAGCTTTCGTTTCATCAAACCATGTTTTTACTTTCGAGTGGAAAGCTCCGTTCTAGCAGGCAAGCAGGCAGGCACCACTTTCAAATTGAAGATGGACTAAAATCTATAAGTGTTAAATATATGCGACAGTTAACCGGCCCCACAGCCAATATATCTTATTTGAGTGATAAATAGAAAAATTTACAGAAGCAAAAAAGCGGCATTTTCCCACGGGTCCGAAAGGGCTGCTGTGATTTTGGCTGGGTTTATCACTTGTTTTTTCGGACTTGGGATTGAGGTAGAGAAATGCCAACAGATGTACCTCTTAAACTTTAAAAGTTCTGTCATTATTAGAGAAATTGGAGCTTATCCTTTGCTCCTTTCTAAGTGGTGACGTTAGAAAGTTGGCCTACGGCAAAAAAAATCAACTTTTGAACTAAGACAGATAGAATTTTTTTTCGACGGCAATCGATAGCTCTTGATCAGCTGATCAAAGTATATGTCATCCATTTTTTGATACAAAATTCCTTCCTGAGATATACTAGTTTGAAAGTTTCAAGGGGTTGACAACTTCAGTAGTAGGGTACAAACTGAAACCAAAAATAAGCCGATACCAATTGTGAGACGTGTAGGGGACTTGTAAGGAAAGGTCGGCTGTTAGCTCATAATCATTTTCCGAGTGAGGGGTTTGCAAATTTTTCTATTTGGTATACTTATTATTTGTTTCCAGTGTATTTGATGATAAGACCAAGTTGGTTCCAGTGGTAAGACGTGTAGGGGACTTGTAAGTAATAATCGTCTGTTAGGCTACAATCATCTTTATTGAAGAGGGGTTTGTAACTTTTGCTAGTTGGTGTAGCCTACCCATACTCACTGTAACCTAGAATTAAGTGTTTACGCAACGGGTACAAACGATAACGTAAAACAATTAGGCAGTTTCGTAATAATTAATTGAGTATCATCTATGGTATTTTGATCCTGAAAAGTTACGGATAGCTTTATAATACCAACTAGATTATATAAGATATTGTTCCAAGTCTTGATCCGTCAAGATGTCTACGATTGAAAAGGATAAAGTTCAACTGGCTGCAAAGTCAATTTAGTCCCTTCTTTTGTTATTGTTGTTTTTTTAACGCTGAGGAATAGCCTTTGATCATGTGATTACTGATCGCGTTCTTCTTTGAACATAATGTTTTTAAAGCTTCGATAGGCTGACACCTTCAGTGTTTAGCCGATAGCAAAGAAACAAAACCAAAGTGTTGCTCTCGCAACACTTTGTTCGGCGAAGCCAGACAAAGGCTGCCGCGACACTTCACGTTGCTCAGGCAACGTAGGTCTAATTTCCTTTAAGATTGTCAGAAAAATTTATCATTACGAATAGTTCCAGCCATCCCTTTGCTGAAATCAAAGAATTGTCTTCAAAAACTTTGTGCTTGGCTGTCACTGGTGAAGCTTCAAATTAGCTCTAATACCCAAAGATACTAAATGTATCCCAAAGGAATGCTTACTCCCTTCTGGGTCCATATCTATTTATTCTCATGCAAGGGTTCTGATAATTAAACATAATTTTAGAACAATTACAATGATCTCAGCAGAAAAGGATTATCAGATATTTTTCTGGAAGGTTCACAAACCTATAAAACCTGTCGGTCCTCTCTTTAGTGCTGTTACACCTTTTCATTTTTCTGATTTGGATTAAGGGGCCGTAGTAAAGTATTTTAAGCGAAGAGGGTGTCTTTCAATGCATTCAGCTGAATTTCAACCATCTAACTCCTTGGCTTGGTCCTGCACAAAAAAGACGATCTAAAGTAAGTTGCAAAAAATAAATTTCGATGGTACCTCAGATGCAAAGGCAAGTCTCTTCATTTCGCCTCCGGAGATACCCTTTTCAAATCCTTCACCACCTATTTGTGTGTTCTCACAGTTCCCGAGGCTCAGCTCAGATATTAAACGATCAATTATCTCTTTTCGAGCATGTCCAGACACGTTCTTTCCCAGACGAAGTTCAGCCTGAAAAGAAATTGAATATATATATATATATATATATATATATATATATATATATATATATATATATATATATATATATATATATATATATATATATATATATTTATATATATAGCGGGAAATTATTCTAGTCAATATGAGAATTATTTTATGTAAACATATTTTGTAAGTGTGGCTTTGAAGAAATAATGGCTTTTAATGTGATTAAATAAAAAAGACAAGTTTTTTTTAAACTGAAAGTAAGGAGCGACATTAAAATGAACAGAAATTATTCCGTATATGAAAGGGGCTGTCCCTTCCTCAGCGCCTGCTCTTTACGCTAAAGTTTTTAATTGTTTTAAAAAGTAGGCTTGTAAGAAAGAGTCGAATAAGATTGGACACAATCAGTAAGTCTCATTAAAAAGTGACAAACTTAATACGCAGCTGGGTAAGCCTGTTCTATCTCACATTTAGGGGACCCAGCAAAAATTCTAGATCTTTTGGGGAAGGGATGAGACAGGGAGGAGTAACAGATCCTTCGAGTTTTTTGCTTGGAGGGAGGAATATTTTTTCTCTAGTCCTCATAAAGGACTGTACGCTAGTCTTTGTTCTTGTGTGTGCCTTTGGCACAGAAGGCTCTTTACTACTACTACTACTAAAAACTAGCAGCATCGTCAAGACACCTGAGGCCAACACAGCTAGGCACACTCCTCCTCCATCCCAATATTTTCAAAGCCTATTTGAGCGCCTATTTGATTTTCACACTATCCCAAGAAGTTCCCATTTCCATTAAATCCTTCTTTATGACATCCTCCCACCCCATTTAGGGATGACCTGATTTTTGTTTGGCCTTAGACAGTTGGCCAACCACGTTGATCTTCGGCAGTTTGTCATCCGCAAAGCGTGTTCTAATCACCAAAACTAATCACCACCACTTTCTCTCATTACAGTTCTAGAAAGTGGAACTGTACAACATTTTTCGTACAGCTTACTGTTTGAAATACGGTTAGTCAGTCGAGTATTCAAGACAATCCGTGGGTAATTTCGCTGGAAAAATCTAGCAAATCCTTCTTTGTTTTTTGGAGCGTCCACGCTTCAAAAGCATACTTGACCACTGCCATCGATCAATATAGCTTCCAATATTATAATCTTGGCTCGCAGACTCATCTGGAAGACTCTTTGGGTAATTAACTGATTATTTGAGCTCTCTTTTATCAGAAGAGCATATTTTTATGGCACTTGGTATTAACCAAGTGACATATAGCAATCGCAAATTCTGTCGGTCTGTTGGTCCCGGTTTTGCTACTTTAGGCACTTCCAGGTAAGCTAGGACGATAAGATTTGGCAGGTGTATCAGGGACCAGACCAGATTAAATTAGAAATAGTCATTTTTCCGATTTAACCATCTGGGGGGGGGAGTGGGTGGCCCGTTAATTTGGAAAATAGAAAAAATTAAGTATTTTTAACTTACGAACGGCTGATCAGATCTAAATGAAATTTGATGTTTGGAAGGATATCATGTCTCAAAGCTATTATTTCAAACCCCGACCGGATCTGGTGACATTAGGAGGGGGAAACCTAAAATCTTGGAAAACACTTAGAGTTGAGGGATCGGGATGAAACTTGGTTGGAAAAATAAGCACAAGTCCTAGATACATGATTGACATAACCGGAACGGATCCGCTCTCTTTGGGGTAGTTGGGGGGGGGGTTAATTCTGAAAATTAGAAAAAATGAGGTATTTTTAACTTACGAACGGGTGATCGGATCTCATTGAAATTTGATGTTTAGAAGGATATCGTGTCTCAAAGCTCTTATTTCAAACCCCGACCGGATCTGGTGACATTGGGAGGAGTTTGGGGGGAACCTAAAATCGTGGAAAACACTTAGATAGGAGGGATCGGGATGAAACTTTTTCATTGGATCGGATCCGCGCTATTGGGGGGGGGGGGTTAATTCTGAAAAATTAGAAAAAATGACGTATTTTTAACTTAAGAAGGAGTGATCGGATCTTCATGAAACTTCATATTTAGAAGCACCTCATAACCCAGATCTCTTATTTTAAATCTCAACCGGATCCATTGTCATTGGGAGGGGTGCAGTTGGGGGGGGGACCGGAAATCTTAGAATATACTTAAAGCGGAAAGATCAGGATGAAACTGGATGGGAAGAAGAAAAGCCTGTCTAAGATACGTGATGGACATAACCGGACCAGATTTACTCTCTTTGTTGGAGTTGAGGGGGGGGGGGTAATTTGGAAAAATGAGGTATTTGTAACTTACGAAAGGGTGACCAGATCTTAATGAAATTTGATATTTAGAAGGATCTTGTGCTTTAAAGCTCTAAATTTAAATTCCGACCAGATCCTGTGACATTGGGGGGAGTTAGAGGGGGAAACTGGAATTCTTGGAAAACGTGAAAATTGGGGTATTTTCATCTTACGAATAGGTGATAAGATCTTAATTAAATTTGATAATTAGGAGGAATTCATGTCTCAGAGCTCTTATTTCAAATCCCGACCAGATCTTTTGACATTGGGGGGAGTTGGAGAGGGAAATCTTGGAAAACACTTGGAGTGGTGGAATCGGGATGAAGCTTGGTGGATAGAATAAGCAAATGTCCTTGATACTTGATTGACGTAGCCGTACTGGATTCACTCTCTTTGGGGGAGTTGGGGGGAGGCGTTCAGTGATTTGGCAAGTTTGGTGCTTCCGGACGAGCTAGGACGATGAAAATTGGTAGGCATGTCAGGGACCTGCACAAATTGACTTGATAAAATCATTTTCCCAGATTCGACCATCTGGGGGGCTAAATGGCGAGGAAAAATTTGAAAAAATGAGGTATTTATTAATTACGAGTGGGTGATCGGATTTTAATGAATTTTGATATTTAGAAGGACATCGTGACTCAGAGCTTTTATTTTAAATCCTGACAGGTATTAAGCCTCTGATTTTCCTTTTAAATCAATCTATTGATTCTTAGAATTTTGTTAGAGCTCATACCTTAGCTCTTCTTGCCTCGTCACAAGTGCCATATGAGCTCTTAGCTCTTGTTCTTTCTAGTTATTGACTAATACTTGCTTCTTCATTCTCGAGTCTTTTCTGTATATTCCTGTGTATATTAATTAAAAGAAAAAATCCGTAAAAGATGTTTTCCTAAGAAAAGTAAAGGCCATATTAAACTTGAGATCAGAAGAACTAGAAACCTAAAATAACTCAGACTCAAAACAACCAGAAATTACTATTAAAGAATAAGTGAAATCCAAAACGAACAGATATTAAACAAATAATCGTAGAAAAAAACACACAACAGGTACTACTGCAACTGAATAAATAAATCTTAAAACGATTAAAAGTTAAATTGAATATGCAAATCAAGCTTAAAACCACCAAAAATATTTTGCTATTGAAGCATAAATGAAACCCAAAAAGAACAGAAATTAAATAAACAATCCTAGCCAACAAACATACAAAAGGTAGCTTCACTCATTTTAAGATTTATTTATTCATTTCTTCTCATATAACGTTCAATATGGCCTTTACTTTTCTTTGAATAATCTCTTTTTCGGAAAGCTTTGTTTTAATTAATTTTTGTTTGTTTTTAATTACCTAAGTTTCAAGTTTTCCAAAATTCTTTGTTTAATAAATATATTTATAAATAAATTCCAAAATAAAACTGTATGTGTCTGGAATAAGCTAACAAAATTAAACTGAAATACAACATTTGTGAGAGTCATTTGCAAGAGCTAATAAAATTAAACTGAATATTTAATATATAATATTATTATTTGTTTAAAGCCCACAACTAAAGATTTTATTTCACTGCAATTTGCGTTGTATTTTCAATGTTGTAACAAGTATAGAAGGAAATATTTGTCATATAATTCGTTTCTGTAAAGCGCCAAATACGCAGTAGGCTTTTTGCTTTTACCGTTAGGAAAACTGGCAGCAGACCGTTCCCCATGATATTTATAATAAGATACCGTTAATAATTTTTTGATGGAGGAGGAGCAGTCGGGCCATGAGGGGGTGGGCCAGGGGGTCAGCTCCCATGATATTTGTAATAAAACGTCGTTGATTAGTTGTTTTTAGGAGGGAGGATCGAGACATGGAAGGAGGGTCATTTTTGGAATACTTTAGAATTTTTGGAATACAATATCATTAACGAGTATTTGGGAGGTCGGGTGTCAGGCCATTCAGGGAGGGTCAGGGGTAAGTTCCAATGATTTTTTGAATAAAAAATAGCTATTAAGTTTTTTCTTGGGAGGGGATCAGGCCACGGATGAAGGGCCAGGGGTCAGCTCCTATGGTTTTTAGAAAAAAGTTTATTTAAGAAGTTCTTTAAAGGTCGATTTCGGGCTTTGGGGGGAGGGCTAGGGGTCAACGCCCATGATTTTTGGATTAAAGAATCGTTGATAATTTTTTTTTAGGGGAGTGGGTCAAAACATTAAGGAATGACCCAGGGTCAGCTCCCATGATTTTTGGAACAAGCGATCCTTAATAAGTTTTTTGGGAAGAGAGGCTGGGCCATGAAGGGAGGGCCAGGGGTCAGCTCCCATATTTTTGGACTAAAATATAGTTAATAGGTATTTTCTTCGTTTTTTTTTTTGGGGGGGGGGTCAAGATATGGAGGGAGGACCAGGGGTTAGCTCCCATGATTTAACATTGATAAGTTTTTTGGGAAAGGGGATCAGGCCATGGAGGGCCAAGGGACAGCTCTCATATGTTTTAGGACAAAATATCGGTAATAAGAATTTTTTTGCGAGGGTGTCGGGACATGGAGGGCCAGGGCGAGTTCCCGTTATTTTTGGAATTGAATATAGTTGATAAATTGTTTTTAGGGGAGGGGCGGGATTGGTCCATGGAGGAAAGATGAGGAGTCACCTCCCATGACTTTTGGAATAATGCCGAAGGAATTCAGACTTACAGAGATCTAATAACCTAAAGTCCCGAGTGTTGAATGGTATTACGCTTTTGTTGCTATTAAACAGGAAAAAGCAAGTTTTTTTTTTAAATGGAAGTAAGGAGCGACATTAAAACGAACAGAAATTACTCCGTATATGAAAGGGGCTTTTCCTCTACAACGTCCTGCCTTTTACTCTAAAGTTTGACTCTTTCTCTCAACTCTACTTTTTAAAACATTAAAAAACTTTCACGTAAAGAGCGGGGCGTTGAGGAGGAAAAGCCCCTTTCATATACGGAGTATTTTCTGTTTGTTTTAAGTTTTAATGTCGCTCCTTACTTTCATTTAAAAAAACTTGTTTTTTTTTTATTTCTGGACGTTTTTGAATTAATGCATGTTTTGATCTTGGCTCTCCGCACATAAAAAATTGAAACGGAATATGCATCTTTTTGTTTGGCCAAATGGCTTTTTGATAGTTTTAATCAGAAGATTTTGAGGAAAAAGGAGCGAGGGAGGAGGCCTAGTTGCCCCCCAATTTTTTTATTACTTAAAAAGGCATTAACTTTAAATTTTTTACGAACGTTTTCATAAGTAAAAAATATGCATAACTTACGAATCAACTTACTTAGCGAACTTCTGTAATCGTATGTTTTTATTGTGTATTTGAGGGGGCTCGCCCCTCGTAGATACCTCGCTCTTTACACTAAAGCTTAAAATGTGTCCCAGTTCCTTAAGAATGACCCCTGAATCACAAAGCCCGTAGAACCAGTAGTTGTAATTACTAAAAAATACTTTAGCGTAAAGAGCGAGGTATTACGAGGAGGTAAACCCCCCATATGCGTTATAATGTCTCTTCGTTTTCAGTTTTAATGCTGCTCCTCGCTTTCAGTAGAAAAAACTTTTCATTTTATTTTTTTCATTGTTTTTTTAAGTAATGCTAGAAAATCCTGCGCCCCCTCCATTGAAAATATCTTCCTCCGTAAGAAGTTCCTCCGTGGAAAGATCCTACCACGTAACCCCTCCCCTCAACTCCCCCCAGCCAAAAAAAATTCCCTGAAAACGTCTGTACACTTCCCAGTAACCATTACTATATGAAAATACAGATCAAAGTTTATAACTTGCAGCCCTTCCCACAGGGACTGCGGGGGAGTAAGTCGTCCCCAAAGACATAGTTATTAGGTTTTTCGACTATGGTGAATAAAATGACTATCTCAAAATTTTGATTAAGTGACTTTGAAGAAAAAATGAGCGTGGGAGGGGACCTAGGTGCCCTCCAATTTTTTTGGTTACTTAAAAAGGGTACTAGAACTTTTAATTTCCGTTAGAATGAGCCTTTTTTCGACATTCTAGGACCACTGAGTCGATACTATCACCCCTGGGGGAAAAAAACAAACAAAAAACAAACAAACAAAAGAACAAATAAACACGCATCCGTGATTGTTCTTCTGGCAAAAAATGCGAAATTCCACATTTTGTATACAGGGGCTTGAAACTTCTACAATATGGTTCTCTGATACGCTGAATCTGATGGTGTGATTTTCGTTAAGATCGTATGACTTTTAGGGGGTGTTTCTCCCTATTTTCTAAAATGAGGCATATTTTCTCAGGCTCGTATCTTTTGATGGGTAAGACTAATCTTGATGAAACTTATATGTTTAAAATTAGCATTAAAATGCAATTCTGTTGTTGTAACTCTTGGTATCAAAATTAATTTTTTTTAGAGTTTCGGTTACTATTGAGCCGGGTCGCTCCTTAATACAGTTCGTTACCACGAACCGTTTGATTGGAACTAGTTCCAGTAGCACCAATCACGGGGCAGGGAGCATTTGCCTCCTGAATTTCCCTTCATCCCTTGATTTCAAAAATAAATTTTCATTTGGTACTTCCATGGAAAAAAAAGAAGAAAGAATTGCTCTCCTCCCTAATTTTTTTTAAGTACAGAATTGAGTCTTTTGAGATGGAAATATGTTAAAAACAATTCTTAGACCTACTTCATAAAATGTAGAATAATTTTAGTTAGCACATTTTGACTGCAGCTGCAGTGTAGCTTACAAACACCCCCCCCCTCTCCCTAGTATGAAATATATAATCCAAATTATATATTTCCCGTGTATTTTGACATGTGTCATTCTTGTTTCAACCGGTGAAACTAATTAAAAAAATATTAAATATTTAAGATATTAAAGATAAATACTAAAAATAAAAATCAAGTTTTGTTTAACAAAAGTAAAAGTTGTGGGTGTAATATGACACTTTATGATTGTCTTCATGGCTCAGAATTAGCTATTAAATGTGATTTTAGAGGCCCTGAATGCCCCAGAAATGTAAAGTTCCAGTAAAATAAGGTGGGGATGCAATACCTCCATATGAGACAGTGCAAGTGTTTTTTCAAAAATACGGTGTTGTATCCTGCCATTGATGTTCTAACTACAGAGATTGAAAGTAGGCTAGAAGAGAACAGTTTGGACGTTTTGAACAACTTAAGCGTAATGCTAGGTGCAAACGAAATGAACCGACACTATTAGGGTTGTGTGTAAATACTATAAGCTCGATTTCGGTCGCTGCATCTCTCAGCTACAGTGTTTTTACGGAGTTGAGGATATAAATAAACAAAAACAATATCTAGAAAGAGCATCTGTTTTTGCTGAAAAAGGCTTGAAATGTCTGTTTCCTCTGATATTTGATCTATTTAAACTGTACTTCACAATTCCTATGAATTCTGCGTCGTGTGAAAGACCTTCTTGCCTTGGAGAGAAAATATAGAAGACTACAATTTTCGTAACAAGTCTAGGTATTTTGTAGGTTTATTTTGTAGGTACATTCGTCTAATTTTGAAATATCATAAGATTCGTATTACAATAGAATATTAGGCTTTGAATTATATGTAAGAACATTTTTATTTATCCTGTATTTTTGCTTTTGCTTTATGTGGCCCGCTTATTTCAATGCTATTTATTAACATAAAGCAGCGAACCCAGTACCAAATCAATTTAATAAAAATTCATAAGTGTTGTATAATGTACCTCCTTGTCAAAATATCTAAACCAAACTTCCTGCATACTAGGCTAGTTTCCTCCCTTTGGACTGTGACGAAATATTTCAGAGAAACATTTCGGAATCGATTAAGAGTTATTACTAATACAGAGTATTCATGACAAATTTTAAAATATAATTTGGCCACTCTTGATAGATCAGTGATCTAAATTATTAGAATTTTTTAGACCTATTAAAACATGATCCAATGTAACCTGAAATAGTTTACTGAGAAAAAAATATGGACAAAGGTACTGAGAAAAAATTTGTACCGCTTGCTACATTAAAATTAATCTTTCATGGAGCATACGCAGAACCAGTCATTTCAACAGAACCAATAATAAAAAAATAAGGAGGAGGGGGTTTATATTAAAAGGAAAATCATTTGAGGATTTGAATAAGCAGAGCCGAGAAACAAAAGAACATTCAAGGATTTCAGATAACCTCCCCCCTCGGAACCTTCTAGAGCCAGGAAAGACAATGGGGTTCCTGCAAAAAGCCTTGCCTAACACCTTAGAATTGGGCTCCGGCTGATGTGTCATTTCTTTTTCGTTTTAGCCTTTTTGGAACTAAAACATGATTCCTTTTTAATTCGTCCGTACTTTTACATAGAACATAACATATTTGACTAATTTTGTTCGATATATTTTCTCATGCGCTCAATCAGCACATGGAACTGAAAGGTAAGGTCAACAGTGAATCTTGGCCAATAATGCCAAATATAAGTTTAACAAATCGAATGTAAATGATTAAAATATGATTAACATCGAATAATTTGACTATTTTATAACCTTGTGCTCTTAATATTTTACATATATCTAGTGTATTCATTTAACAATACCTGTTTGCATGAGTAGTCAAAAACACGTTAAATAAAATGCTTATTGCATATTTAAAAATTCATATTAATTCGTGGAAAGCAAATTTTAATTAAAAATGATCAGTTATTAAACAGCCACCAACAAGCGCAGCAGACACCAAGGAAGAGAGTAGATTGACTAAAAAATTCTAGAAAAACAAGTAACAACCATTTAGAGGATCAAATATAATGAGAATTTCCACAAATTTTACAAGATGGTGACGATGAAGAAGAAGAATAAATGAACACTTTCGTTTTCAATTTAATGAATACTCCACCTTGTTTTAAATTGTAAGAAATATATAGCTCTTGAACAAATGTGGCCTAGTGGATTTTTGTTGAGAACCCTGTCTAGTAGACCAGGCCGCATTAAGCTACACAGTGTAGCAGCGCTTAGGTCAAGAATGATTTTAGTTATCAATATTCTTCACGAGCCAAAAGGATATTTCATTCATTAGTGTCAGAGTACTTCTTATATAGCGCTTTAACCTCAATCTTTCAAACAGTTCGTGGTAACAAACTGTAGTAAGGAGCGACCCGGCTTAAAAGTAACCAAAACTCTAAAAAATGGAATTTTTATACCAATAGCTGCATCAAAAGAATTGCATTTTAATGCTGATTTTAAAGATATAAGTTTCATCAAGTTACCCATCAAAAGTTACGAGCCTGAGAAAATTTGCCTTATTTTAGAAAATAGTGGAAAACACCCCTTAAAAGTCATAGAATCTTAACGAAATTCACACCATGAGATTCAGCGTATTAGAAAACCCTAATGAAGAAGTTTCAAGCTGTTATCTACAAAAATGTGGAATTTTGAATTTTTTGCCAGAAGGCAGATCACGGATGCGTGTTTATTTGTTTGTTTGTTTTTTTCCCCAGGGGTGATCGTATCGACCCTCTTGTCCTAGAATGTTTCAAGAGGGCTCATTCTAACGGAAATGAAAAGTTCTAGTGGCCTTTTTAAGTGACCAAAAAATTGAAGGGCACCAATTTTTTTTAGATAGGAGTTTCAAACTCCTATCTACAAAAATGTGGAACTTAGTATTTTTTGCCAGAAGACAGATCACGGGTGCGTGTTTATTTGTTTGCTTTTTTTCAGGGGTGATCTTATCGACCAAGTGATCCTAGAATGTCGAGAGAGGGCTCATTCTAACGGAAATGAAAATTTCTAGTGCCCTTTTTAAGTGAATAAAAAACTGTAGAGTACCAAGGCCCCCTCCCACGCTAATTATTTTTCCAAAGTCAACGGATAAAATTCTGAGATAGCCATTTTATTCAGCGTAGTCAGGAAACCTTATAACTATGTCTTTGGGGACGACTTAATCCCCCACAGTCCCCGTGGTAGGGGCTACAAGTTACAAACTTTGATCAGTGCTTACATATAGTAATAGTTATTGGGAAGTGTACAGACGTTTTCAGGGGCATTTTTCAGTTGGGGGAGGGGCTGAGTAGAGGGGGACATGTTGGGGGAACTTTCCATGGAGGAATTTGTCATGGGCGAAGAAAATTTCAATGAAGGGAGCGCAGGATTTTCTAGGATTACTTGAAAAAAAAAACAATGAAAAAATAAATATGAAAAAGTTTTTTCAACTGGAAGTAAGGAGCAGCATTAAAACTTAAAACGAACAGAAATTATTACGCATATGAGGGGCTCACCTCCTCCTAATACCTCACTCTTTACGCTAAAGTATTTTTAGTAATTTCAACTATTTATTCTACGGCTTTTGTGATTCAGAGGTACTGACGTGGGGATGAACCCCTCATATATGTAATAAAAACATGAGAATACAAAAGTTCGTTACGTAAGCTAATTTATAAGCTATGTATATCTTTTGCTAATAAAAACAGTCGTAAGAAATTAGAAGTTCTAGTTGCCTTTTCAAGTAACCAAAAAATCGGAGGGCAACTATGCTTCCTCCCCCACTCTTTTTTTTCTCAAAATCATTCGATCAAAACTATGGGAAAGCCATTTAACCCCAAAAAAAAAAAAAATATGCAAATTTCGTTTTAATTATTCCTCTGAGGAGAGCCAAAATCAAAACATGCATTGATTCAAAAACGTTCAAAAATTAAATAAAAAAACAATTTTTTTTAACTGAAAGTAAGGAGCGACATTAAAACTTAAAACGAACAGAAATTACTTCTTATATGAAAGGGGCTGCTTACTCATCATCGCCCCGCTGTTTACGCTAAAATTTTTTACCGTTTTAAAAAGAATAGTTGAGAGAAAGAGTCAAACTTTAGTGTAAAGAGTGGGGCGTTGATGAGGAAGCAGCCCCTTTCATATAGGAAGTAATTTCTGTTCGTTTTAATTTTTAATTTCACTCCTTACTTTCAGTTAAAAAACTAGTTTTTTTATTTAATACACTTAAGTTTGACTCTTTCTCACAACTCTACTTTAAAAAAAGAAAAAAAACTTTAGCGTAAAGAACGAGGTGTTGAGGAGTGGACAACCCCTTTCATATACGGAATAATTTCTGTTCGTTTAACGTTTTTGAATTAATACATGTTTTGATTTTGACTAACCGCACATGAATATTTAAAACGAAATTTGCATATTGATATTTTTTTGGCTAAATGGCTTTATCATAGTATTGATCGGACGATTTTGAAAAAAGGGCTGGGAGAGGAGGCCTAGTTGCCCTCCGATTTTTGGTTACTTAAAAATACAACTAGAACTTTTATTTTTTTACGAACGTTTTTATCAGAAATAAATTAACGTAACTTACGAATTAACTAAAGTAACGAACTTCTATATTTATATATTTTTATTACGTATATGAGGGGTTTCACCGCCTCGTCAATACCTTGCTCTCTACACTAAAATGAATTTCATCCCAATTCTTTAAGAATGACCTCTGAATCACAAAGGCCGTAGAATGATAATTGAAATTACTAAAAATACTTTGGCGTACTATTTGTTTTAAGTTTTAATGCTACTCCTACTTCCAGTTGAAAGAAAAACTTTTTTTTATTTATTTTCTCATTGTTTTTTTTAATAATACTAGAAAACCCTGTGCCCCCTTCGTGGAAATTCTATTCCCTCATGATAAATTCCTCCTTGGAAAGATACTCCAATATAAACCCATCCCCACCCCAACTCGGAAAACTTCCCCTAAAACGTCTGTATACTTCCCGATAGCCATTAGCCTACTAAATGTAAACAATGGTCAAAGTTTTGTAACTTGCAGCCCCTCCCCCGGGAACTGTGGAGGATTAAGTCGTCCCCAAAGACATATTTATTAGGTTTTTCGACTATGCTGGACAGAATAGTTATCAAAAAAATTTGATCCGGTGACGTTGGGAAAAAAGTGAGGGTGGGAGGGGGCATAGGTGCCCTTCGATTTTTTTGGTCGCTTAAAAAGGGAACTAGAACTTCTAATTTCCATTAGAATGAGTCTCTCACGACGTTCTAGGACCACTTAGTCGATAAGATCACCCCTGGGGAAAAAAACAACAAAAAAAAATCAAATGAAAACGCATCCGTGATCTGTCTTCTGGCAAAAAATACAAAATTCTACATTTTGTACATAGGAGCTTGAAACTTCTACAGTAAGGCTATCGGATACGCTGAAACTTATTGTGTGATTTTTTTTAAGATTCTACGACTTTTAGGGGGTGTTTCTCCCTATTTGCTAAAATAAGGCAAATTTTCTCAGGCTCGTAACTTTTGATGGTAAGACTAAACTTGATGAAACTTATATATTTGAAATCAACATTAAAATTCGATTCTTTTGATGTAACTATTGTATCAAATTTCCGGTTTTTAGAGTTTCGGTTACTATTGAGCCGGGTCGCTCCTTACTACAGTTCATTACCACGAACTGTTTGATACACCTACATATGTATCGCTCCTATACGCTACGCGTTCAGTGAGAGTGACGTAACCTTAAAATAAAATAAAATTTAAGCAATGTTCCACCAACGAAAGTTACTAATTATTTTTCTTCGAAAGATCTACTACTAATTAGTCTATATGAAATTAAGAAAGTAAATGATTACTTCATTCAATGAGTTCTTATTTGTCCGATATAGGCAGTTACTATCAAATAAATATATGAGGTTTATGTATAATATAATTAAATCCAGAATTTTAACAATTAAGTAATGTATACAATTCGTCAGGAGTGATATCTTATTGTTTTAATAGGTTTATACAAGGCATCATTCACTGAGATTCACAACTGACCTTGCATTACAAAATGCATGGCTAAACGCTGTGCGACCTCCACTTCTATCTAAAAAATGGCTGAGCCCACGAATAAGTGTTTAAAACATAATTTGTTGCAAGTCCAAGGTTTTATGTTTTATAATAAATGTTAATACAATTGCAGCAATAGAGACCTAGATAATTACGAAAAACCCACTTTTGCAAACTTTGTCTATAAAGAGCTTACAGCACAGATAGAGATTTTATGAGATTATTGAGACAACTTTTATAACACTAAATTGAAAACATACAGAAGTTTTCTGCATAGAATCACTCAATCTGAGGTCGACCCGATTTGTTGCTTTTTCTACTCGACTACCAAGCAAATTGTAAGGGTGAATTAAGACTCATTACGAAGCTAACAATGGCACAAGAAACTTAAGTACCGCCCGAGTCACCTAACTTTGAGCGGAAAGACAAGTTTTAGCAGGGTCAATATGAACATCAAATTTCTATGGGCAGGGATATCAAAAATAGAGAACAAATTTTAAAAAAATGCTGTTAACATTCTTACCATAAATTCCAGGTGTTCTCTACAAGTCAGGGATCCAACGAACAGGTCATCTTGATAGACAAAGCCGCTAAGATCTCGCATTGATGGGCCAACTTGGCGACCGTTGACTCTTATTTCCCCATCTACCATTACGCCTTCTGAAAAAAAAGAGCACAAGTTTGAAAAGAGCTATATAGGAATTAAAGAGATAACAGAAAAAGTTAGTGGGACTTCGGTGAAACCATGGACCCGAAATATTTCCATCTTTCTGCATACCTAAGCGACTAAGTTCAAAGCCCTAGACTCTAACTTAATTCATGCCTCAGTTTAATATTAATCTTGCTGTAATTTAACTCAAGCCAATACAACGTATATAATGGATTTTGATTTTGGATGACCTCCCATTCTTATGCTCCAGTGAAAAAATTAATAGACCTTCTACTCTTTGTTTGCCTTATTTGACCCCGAATCGGTCAGTAGAAAGAAAACTTAAAAGCAAATTTGCTTTTAATTTACTTTTTTTTTCGAATTTATTGCTCTTGTTTTATTTTATAAGCCAAACTAAAAATGCTAGAAAAAAGAAAACTAGAAGAGGCTATACAACATCATTGTAATTATTTTTGTATTGATAAAATGAAATTATGAATGTGCTCTTAACTTTCAATCGTATTTTTTGATTAACCAAGGGCCGTATCAAAGATTATTTGTGTGTGTGTGTTGGTTACAAAAGGATTTTCTTTCGGGGGCGGGGTTACAAAAAATAATCAAAAATGTTTTTATTATCATCTTTTATTACGTTTTTACGAGTCGGACTGACATTTCAGGGGGATATGACTAACGTAGAGCATGGACATAAGAAATGTTAATGATTAGCTTAACGATAAAAAACAACACTCACACTCGTCTAAGCACTAATCGTCGCTATACTTTATGAATAATGAATTCAATGTATCGTTGGAATGAAATTACGATAACAGCCAACTGACAATTTTTTTTTCTATGGGTGGTAAACAGCTTCGAGGGGAAGGGGCAGTTTTACAATATTTAGTTGTAACTGCGCCTTATTCTCACTTTTGAGAAATTTATTTAGGGATAATGAGACTTCTAGGGAACATTCCCCTCCCCCTCTAGCTACATGCTTGGTAACAGTTACAAAGGCTGTAATTACAGTCAGTTTTGCCAGATAGAGCATAATTATATGAAACCAACATAATAAGACACCCTAAGAATCCAAGCATAATCTTTGCTAGGACAGCAGAATTGTAGAATGGGCCAAGACAGTGTACAACTCATTGCGTCAAATCCAAAAACAAATCGAAAATCAAAGATATTTTTTCGCATTTTTAGACAAAATTGAAGTAAATTTTTGGCACACCGATTGAAAAGGAAGCGCCAGGTATTTTTTTTTTTAGGTTTAATACTGTAGTAAGATATAAAGAAAAGACGCACGCAAGATATTTGAATTAAAATGTAGATGGTGGAGATTATCTTTTTTTTTTTTAGATTTAAAGGGATTTTATGTTGTTACAGATTTTGACGAACGGTGAGAGAATTGGAGACCACGGAATCAAATGGGGAGGAAAAAAGTTCCTGGACTTAGATTATGCTGATGATTTAAGCATATACGATGAAAGTTTGAGCAAAATGAATTTTTAGAAGTTTTGCGAGTTCAGGGTGCTAGAATAGGCTTGAAAATTAATGTGAAGAAGACTAAGTCACTAAGGCTAGGAATAAGTGAAGACGAAAAGGTGACATTGGGTAACGAAAAGTTTGATCAGGTTGGCAGCTTCACTTACCTTGGTAGTATTATTAGTAAAGACGGTGAGAGCAGTGAAGATGTTAAAAGTAGAATATCCAAGGCTCAGAGTGTTTTTTCTAAGTTAAAAAAAAGTTTGGAAGAATAAAAAGATAAGTCCGCAAACCAAGATTAGAATATTAGAAGCTACAGTGATGATGGTGGTCAAATATGGCTCTGAAGCATGGGCGCTCCGAAAAGCAGATGAAAATTTACTAGATATTTTCCAGAGAAATTGTCTACGGATTGTTCTGGGTACCCGGGTGACTGACCGTATTTCAAACAGTAGGTTGTACGAAAAATGTGATTCAATCCCACTTTCTAGGAACATAATGAAAGAAAGGTTGAGATGGCTAGGCCACGTTCTGCGGATGAAGGATGACAGATTGCCGAAGATTGTCCTTTTAGGCCAACCGTCTGGGGCTACACGGAAAGCAGGTCATCCTTGTCTTGGCTGGGAGGATGTCACAAATAAAGATTTAAAGGAAATGGGAATTTCCTGGGAGGGTGTAAAGAGGGAGGCTTTGAATAGATCAGGTCGGAGGAGGAGCGTGCGTAGCTGTGTTGGCCTCTGGCAGCTTGGTGGCGCAGTGAGTTATTAGTAGTAGTAGTAGGTGAGAGAATTTTGCTGTGTTGGTTTATTAAAAATTGGACTCTTAGGTGGAGTTAATTTTAAATATTTATTATTTTTGTCTCAGTATCACTTTTGGGGTATGAAAAAGTATCTAATAAAAAGAAACAAACATGAGAACGCAGATTCACATAAGGTCGAGTTTTGCACTATTAGTAAGTTAGGCCTAGCCATTTCAACCATTTCTGGTATATAAACATAGCTTAAGGATTGGTCGGTATTTAGGAACCAGTTAGACTTTTATCACAAAGATATTTTAAACAAGAATAAACATTCTGTGATAGTTGCAGAGCTCAAAAACTTATTCTTCATGTTTACTACTAGACAAATCTAACGATAAAACACTGGGTGAATACTTGTGTGTTCTACTAAAATACGCTAGAAGGAGCAAAGGGTCTGGAAGGATTTGTTAAGGGTGATCAGACTAGATCAAACTTGAAGATGAACACGGCGAAAACTAAAGTCATGGACCGAAATATACAGTCGGACTATTAGCCTGTGCTTCACGGACAAGATTTGAACAAAAGTTGATAGCTCCGGCTCACTAATATATTCTCGTGGATGATGTTACCTTAACGTACAGAACAGGATCAACAAAAATATGCCATCTTCTCTCAGCTCCGCTACCTTTGGTGGGATCAACGGCAAATCAGTTTGAAGACAACAATTTGTGTCTATAAAGTGGCTGTTCGATCTGTTGTCTTCTATGCAGTTGGGACTTGAGCCAATGAGGCACTACGTCTCCAAAATATGAAAGTCTTTGAAGACCGCTGTTTACAAAAGATCCTGAGGATTCGATACTGCGACATAATAACAAATGCTGATGCGCACGAGCGCTGCAGTAACATTGATTAAAATGATTTTCAAATAGAGAAGAAACCATTGGCTGGGCCATGTCCTCAGAAGAACTAAGGACGGCATCATCAAGCAAGTGCATCTAGCAGCTCCTTTGCCAGATTGGCCCAGCCGTTAAGGCATTTAATCTAAGAATTTGTGGGAAATTATCAAAAATGACCGCAACACCATTGTTAGATTTCGTAAGTTTGGCAGATAAGAGAGCTCTGCATCGAGTTTCCTGAAGGGCTCCAGCTACTATGGCATAAATGAAAGGTCCTCAGGGAGGGATTGTAATTTATGTGATTCGTCTAGACGAAGAGCATTCAGGTGAATCTTTCAGAAAATTTTGACGGGAGTGTCGAACTAAATAAAAACAAATTATATGCAAATGGGTTGTTGAGAGGGCGTAACTCAGGAATGACAAGAGTATATTAATTTGGGAGTTTTATGAAATGATAAGGGATGTGGTCAATCGACCTAAAACGCAAGATTCGCTCGCTATTACTATTATTATTACTACTATTACAGCTACTACTATGACTACCGCTACCACTACTACTGCTCCCACTACTACTACTAAAACTAAAACTACTGCTTCTGTAGCAAGTAATACCAAGGCTGAGGACATTGAAATGAACTTCTGAGGAAATGTTGAACAAAAAGTTTAACTAAATTAAAATGTACTATGCGCATGCTGGTTGTCGTAAGGGCGTGTCGGTAATATTTTTGCAACGGCTTACCGTATCAAGATGAAACTTTCGGTGCGTCATGAGGGGGATTTTCAACTGACCAAAAGGCAACATGTAAGTGCTACTACTGCTATCAGGACTACTACTACTGCTGTTACTGCTACTTCTAATGCAAGGGGATTTTCAATTGACCAGAAGGACGTTATATGCACGTTACTACTAACACTACTAACACTGCTACTGCTACTACTAATAACACTGCTACTTTTACTACTACTACTAATACTACTCTAACTAAAACTTCTATTGCAACTGCTTGTAAGGCTAAAAGTATTGAAATGAAAATTCTAGGAAGAGTTCCAAGGGGAAGTTGATTCAAATTAAAACTATGAATATACAGGTTATTAAAAAGTCATATCGAAAATATAATAGCAACGGCTGATTGTATTAAGATGAAACTTCCAGGGCTTAATTTGAGGGATGTTCACCTGACCAAAAGCAATAATTTAACATTATTGCTGCTATTTGTGTTAGTGATAATACTGCTTCTATCACTAGTAACACAGATATTAAATAAAAAAAGTAACAAAAGTGAAGAGCGAACAGAATCTTGAACAGAGCAAAATAATTAACAAAAGTTATAGTGACAAATGAAGTAAAAGTAATGAGAAACAGATATCAGACTAAATTAAAACAAAATCAATGATTAAATTCAACTATTTCACAACAATAATTAATTAAAATACAATTAAAAATTAATCAGTCATTATCATCAAGGCATTTTTTTAGTTCTTCTTCTGTCATTTTTATTTTTAACTAGCTGTTGGGGTGGCTCTTCGCGCCACCCCAACACCTAGCAGCTTCGCGCCCCCCAAGCCCCCCCCCCCGCGCGTAAGTCGTTACGCGCCATATTAGTTACGCGCCATTGTAGTTGTGTCCCTGTGTCCCACCTGTGAATAGATATATATATATATATATATATATATATATATATATATATATATATATATATATATATATATATATATATATGTTTTTAACTACGTAAAACATGGGAATATACAACATTCTTCGCTTTCCCATTGTCTATGCATATAAATAGATTGTCAGGTTTACTGACTCTTGAACATACAACATATAATTGTCCATGGGAAAAACAATCCGTATTCAGATCTATACCTCATTATTCTAATGATGTGTCCCTGTGTCCCAGTCGTCATTTATATTCTCTGTGTCCCGGTCGTCATTTGTGTCCCGGTGTCCCAGTTTGTAATTTCTCTTTGAGTGTCCCAGTCGTCATTTATATTCCCGGTGTCCCGGTCGTCATTTGTATCCCGGTGTCCCGGTCTGTAATTTCTATTCGAACAATCCCTGTGTCCGGTCGTAATTTATATATCCCGCCTGTGCCCCCGGCGTCCCCGTTGTAGTTGTGTCCCTGTGTCCCGGTCGTCATTTATATTCCCTATGTCCCGGTCGTGATTTGTGTCCGGGTGTCCCAGTCTGTAATTCCTCTTTAAGGTTCCCGGTCGTCATTTATATTCCCTGTGTCCCGGTCGTCATTTGTGTCCCGGTGTCTCGGTATGTAATTTCATCAGCTGACAAACATGACGTCAGTCGACAAACAACTTCATGACGCATACAGCTCAATCCTTAAAATGACGTCAATCGACAAACAAGACGTCAGTCGACACACAAACATGATGTCAATCGACACACACACACACACACACACACACACACACACACACACACACACACACACACACACACACACACACACACACACACACACACACACACACACACACACACACACACACACACACACACACACACACACACACACACACACACACACACACACACACACACACACACACACACACACACACACACACACACACACACACACACACACACACACACACACACACACACAGACAACTTATTTTTATGTATATATAGATTTATTCAGTAATGAATTAGAACGAACAGAGATTACATAAAAAGTACAAGTTTTTTTATTAACAAAGGTAAAGGGCAGAGCTACATCTTGAGCAGAGCAAAATACCCAACAGAAATTATGATGAACAATAAAACAAAAGTTAAAAGAAACAGATATTAAACTTAATTGAAATGAAACCAATAATGAACTAGTAATGTACCCAAAATAAAACTGACATTCAATTACAACTCAAAAATTACAAAATCTTTTTATTTAATCACATTACAAAAGAAAAATGTGTTGCTTTCTTAGTTTAGAGATTAGGTGCACATATATCGCCCTCCCTCTCTTTATGGTCTTTCACCCATATATATATATATATATATATATATATATATATATATATATATATATATATATATATATATATATATATATATATATATATATATATATATATATAAATATAAATATATTTATATATATATATATATATATATATATATATATATATATATATATATATATATATATATATATATATATATATATATATATATATGTACGCTACACGTGTACTCTAATTTACCTCCATAAATTTTCAAGGTAACGGAATGAGAAACAGCTTGACATTTCATAGCTATAGGGGAGACAGGAATGATTGTTATGCCTCAAGAAAAAAAGAATAGAGTATGTATCAATAATAACTAAGAAATAACTAATAATAAAGTTTAACAATAATAAATAATGTATAGAAAAAAAAATGACTAAATAATCTTACTTGGTGCTCTGTGAGCAAGTACGCTCATTAATGTCGACTTTCCCGCTCCACTTGCTCCCATCATTGCAACCAATGAACCAGGTTGAATAGCACCAAAAACTGAAATTGTTTAACACTATTAAAAATTTTATAAACAAAAATACACTAGAAAAATACTTAAAAGTCCTCTTATATGCTATAGAAAGGGTCGAAACTTTGTAGGACATGGCTGTAAACTTAGGTTAGCATTTGATATAGCGAGAATTATGAAAACTAGTACAAATATAGGCCTTGATATCTATTTTCGATTTTTTTTTTAAGCACAACTACCCCCCATCCCTGATTTTTCTCAAAGCTACGCCCAGGAGAAACATAATGGTTTGTACGTTCCGAGCTATACTAGACTAAAGCAAGCACTATTTGATAGTGGAAAAATGAATTTAACACTGAAGTTCAGCGGAAACCCAGCAGTTATTCGTTAAAATTTGTGTGCAAACTGAGCATGCTGTCCACCTGAAATAAAAATACGAGAATGTTCCGCGGTAATTATCAAATTACCAACATTTGGGAGAAATCACGAATTACTTGATAACGCTGCAATTTCTGCTTTGAAAAAGCTAAATTGGTGGTGTTGCAAATTTTGCTAGAAGACTTATAAAAGGTTATCATATTTCTAAAAAAACAATTAAGAATAGACATGATAAAATTCACATGCGAACGGTAATAATATCTTCTGTACATTCGTCCTCGGAATCCTAGCTGAATTTATTATTGTTTAAAAAAAAGTAATTTTTCCAAATATTATTCAAAGGAAGATACAAATTCTTGATTATTAGTAATTATCTAATTGCCAGAACTTTGGTCAAATAATGAAATAACTGATGGCGCTGCATGTTTTGCTATGGAATATTCGAATTATGGCACTGTATATTTTCCTATACCCACAAATAAAATAAGAAATGGTAAAATTCTCAAGGAAACAGGAATCTCGTTACCAATTCGATTACATTATGTATGACAACTAAATCAAGAACTATTTTAAGCAATAACATTTTTCGAAATCTTAATTTTAGGAATGTAAATTATATACACTGCTAAAATCCTTCCGTGTAAACAGTAAGATACCTCATATAACCAGAAACCAAATAATCCTATTCAAAGTAATCTCCAGCAAATCTACTATTTTTGAAAGAGCTATAGTTGAATACGTGTACACACTCTTTCGAAATTGCCACTATATTTTTTATTTGAAAATCGGCATTCGAACATTTTCTGGTCTGAAAAAAAAACGGTCCAGGTAGATCATGACCCAGGGAAAATTTTATTCTTCCTTCTGGCACCCTTGATGGTCTTCCTTCCTTTCGGCACACTTAAACGTTGCTTACTGAAATCAGATACTCAAGAACCGAAAAAATGTCTAAATGCAGGTTGCCTGCAGAGTGATTATGAATTACGTTATTGCTGTCCTTAAACACGACCTTGACCCGGGTTATATATTACATTATATTTGTTCTCCTAATTTTATCAAACTTGTATGCAACGATTCTTTATTGATTAGCCACCTTGCATATCAATTGAACCTTGCAGGTTAATTGAGCTTTGGGAGCGATCTTAGCGAGAATTTCCACTAAAAATACTATTAATTTGGTTTGAATTATAAGTAAAATATGTTTTTTTCTTTTTCCATAGTTCAGGGGCATCAATTCACGGATTAACTAGAAAAAAAATATCGTCAATACAAACTATATAAATAACAATTGCAAAAAAGGTTTTTTCTTGTGTGAATCAGGGTATTGCGCTGTAATTGTGTCAATCAGCAAAACTTTTACCTAAAATACTGTTATTTTGATTGAGATTGTTTGTAAAGTACGGTTGTTTTTCTTTCTATTGTTCAGGGCCTTTCACGGATTAAAAAAAAAAAAAAATAAAATGAGCGTCAATACAAACTAAGTCTAGAAAAATAACACAAAACATTTTTTTTGTGCTTGTGAATCAGGGTATGGGGGATTACATTTCCATGATAATGGGATTTTCTGAGGGGAGGGTATACACTCAAATACACTTTATAAGATTTGCTCCTACAAGCGGGTCTCGGTCCCTTAGTATTTTTTATGGAAGCCAGTCAGGGTCTCAATAGAAAAATTTAGCCACGTGCAAATGAACCCTTATTTTCTGTGTAAAGAGGCTGTATTTTTTTATATAGTAGTTCGGTCTTAAATTTCTGTACTCGCTGTTGAGGTAATTTCTAAAGCGGCATTTATACACCGCAATTGATCATGGAACAAGTCCAAATGTTCAAGATTGGTAAAATTGATGAGTAAACATATCGAGTAATCTGACTCAAAATTCAGAAAACTTGAGATTTTCTCAGGGCTGAGTCCACGGTCTGAACCGAACTTGACAGGTCCCCGCTCTCCTACTGTAATTTCGTCTACACAGTCAATAAAAACACAATTTTTAAGAAAGGTGTGTGGATGAAAAAAACCTAAAAGCATAAAATAAGAAAAAAACAATATAAAACGTCGAAATCTATATCTGACTGCAAAGTAAATGACTTCTGGAATTTGAATATGCCGTATGACAAGATAGACTAATAAAAAAGAAGTAAGGAGAGGAGATAGGAAATTCCAAACCAATATATATATATATATATATATATATATATATATATATATATATATATACATATATATATATATATATATATATATATATATATATATATATATATATATATATATATATATATATATATATATATATATATATATATATAAGATATGTAATTACTGAAGGCCTTATACCTCTAAGCACTTTCCAGAGCTTTCTAGTATATCAAATGACGTAGTAAATTTGGTTCATTAATGAGGTAATGATATTCGGGTAAAAATTTAAATATTTGATTTTTTTTCAGGAATCTTTAGTAGAACCCTTAAAATGTCCTATGCCAGAACCCGTTCCTAGACACCTTGCCAAGGTCATTTTGACTAAAAAGTAAATGAACTTGTACTTGACTTGTATATTCATTGATTAAAATCCATAGAAATGGGGATTTATATCCCCCATATTTATTGATTAACATAAAAAATGGAGATTTTCATCCCCCCCACACGTAAAGCGGCTATGCATATTATAAAAATCAATAAATTATATCCAAGGTTCAATTTAAGTTATCGAGATGAAGATTTTGGAAGGAGGACGGGGAATGAATTTTCAGTTAAATTCATAGATTAATTGAAACTTGGGCCTTCAGGGGGAGAGTAAAGAGGTATATTTAAACATAATGAGTACATAAATGAAGCCTTCGAAACGATTCTAAAACTAAACCCCTGAGGCACACCCCATTTATTTAGATTATCATCTTTTTCAGTTTTCTCTCCAAAATAAAACCCCTCCCCCGAAAAAATACATTTTCAAAATAAAAAATTTGGAATTGAAACTTTCTTATTTGTATACAAAAATTTTACGACCCCTTTTTTTGCTTCAGGACTTGAACTTTTTTGTTTTGAATTTTTCAGGACGTATGTTTTTGAGTTTTTGAAAATTATGTTCGTGTGATTCTGCCTTTTTTTAAGTTTCTCATACACATTTGATTGTTTCAGGAATCTTGAAAATTCTGTACATATTTCTGACTTTTCGAAAATTCTGCTCGCGTGTTTCTGACTTTTCAATCTTCTTTTCATATATTTCTGACTTCTTGAAAATTCCTGTCCGCTTGTTTTTGAATTTCAAAATTCTGTTCGTGCATTTACGATCTTTTCAAGCTTCTTTTCACGTATTTCTGACTTTTTGAAAATTCTTGTTTTTCGAGCTTTTCAAGTTTTTATTCATAGGCTTCTGACGTTTTTAAAATAATGATGGCATGTTTTTAACTTTTCAAAATTATATTAGCATGCATCTGGCTTTCAAATGTCTGTTCACATTTTTTTACATATTGAAAATTCCGTATGCATGCATCTGACTGAAAATTCTTTTCGTATGTTTTTGGCCTTTTCAACTTTCTGTTCACTTGTTTGTTATCTTAGAAAAAAATGTTTGCATGTTTCTGACTTTTTGAAAATTATTTTTGTGTTCTTATGACATTTTCAAGTTTCTGTTCACGTGAATTTCTTACTTTAAAAAATTATTTTTGCATGATCATGACTTTAAAAAAAAATCCGTTCCTTGTGTTTACAACCTTTTCAAGTTACTGCTCATCCAAACCCAGGGTATTTTAACTAAGGTTGGTTTAACTATATCCATTCTTTTAGGTATTCAAACCCTTAACAATGTTTTTATTGACAATGGCAGCTTTCTATTGTTTTTTCACTACTTTTTCGAATTTGAATACTGATGATGGGGTGTTTTAGGGATTTTTCACCAGTCTTTGGAATTTTGAGAATATGAAGTGAAAACACTAATGCTTGAATAAAAACCACCGAAACTGAAATTTGGTCTAGTTCTATGTTCACTATTGGACATTAAACATATAGGTTACACAATTGGATAAAGTTTTCAGCGATTCCAACAAAGCTACAAGGAATGGCGCCTTGTTACTTGCCAGTTCTCAGCATGAATTGGATGAGAAAGTTGACAGTCAAGTAGCATAAATACTATCCAACGCAATGATAATGGAGGATCTAGAATATTTATCAGAAAAAAACGGAATCAATCAATTGAGATCAGATTGAATTACCCTATACCCACCATTAGTGAGCAAATTAAAATTATGGTGAAGTAAATAATTCGAATTATCAAATCATCAAAGAAAAGAAGTTTTGTATATGAGCAAATCAAAGTTTGAAAAAAGAGGTTTTGGTAAAGAATATAAAAATCTAAACCATATGAATGCAAAGTCTACGCTAAACTATTCCTTTTCAATTCTCATTTATTTCGGCATATGAGATTCCATATAGGAGAAAAACCGTGTAAATATGTATCATGTCTATATGCGGTATTTTCTCAAAGTTCATATTTATCCACACTTATGATAAATCACACAGGAGAATAGTAGTATAAATATGAAATGCACAATCAACAGTTCTTTTTTAATGAGTATTTATCTATGATGAAGCTTCATTCTTAAGAAAACCCTTTAAAAAAAATGAGTAGTAAAATCTATGATTAAAGTGGTAATGGTTTATCTACGCATTGGAAAATAATTTTAGCAGTTTGGTTCTCAAAGGTGACCTAGGTATACCAAATTTAAATCACAAGAGGATTATACTAGAAATCAAGTTTTGGTTACAGATATTACATTTGCCCGACAACCGGCTATCGAAGGTGGCTTATAATAAGATTTTAAAATCTTCTAAATAGGCAACAAGGACAAACGGATGAAAGCCCTTCAGGATAATGCTCCGTTGTCGTTGGAATGGAATAGGGCAAATGTTGCCATTGTATACTGATGATTTTTGTTGCATGCTGTATTCGTGCTTTCAAGACGAAAAGATTCATGTTATACTTGCTTGTGTTAAGAAGTCGTTTATTCCAACATTTTATAACCAGATTAAAGTAGTGTATGAATAGGAGTTAAACTTAAGACTGAAAGTCCTTGGGGGCACTGAAGTTCTGGTTGCGGGTGCAAGTAAATTGTATGTCATTGTCTAGGGGACACTAGGATTATTATGATGATGATGACATGGTAGTATGGGGATTACCTGGATCATTGTGTGAGTAATTGTCAGGGTTTGGAGCATTCAAGGAATAGATATTTTAGTAAAAATGCACCACGGCTCCCAAGTATTTTAGATACCTCTTCTTGGGAGCTAATTATTGTGATGGATAGCTATACAGAGAAAGTTTTAGAGCCATGGAAGACAAAATTTCAATGTATTGAGCACTGTTGTTTGATTTTTTTAATTTTGTGCTTTTTCTTTCTTTTTTGTGTATAGTGCCACTGGCTTTTAGATACACGTATGTATGCATATATCTACGCATATGAGAGTCCTTACAGGAGATTAAATATAAAAAAAACAAGTTTTTTTAAATGAAAGTAAGGAGCGACATTAAAACTTTAAACGAACAGAAATTACTCCGTATATGAAAGGGGCTTTTCCTCCTCGACACCCCGCTCCTTACGCTAAAGTTTTTTATTGTTTTAAAAAGTAGAGTTGCGAGAAAGAATCAAACTTTAGCGCAAGGAGCGGGGTGTCGAGGAGGAAAAGCCCCTTTCATATACGGAGTAATTTCTGTTCGTTTTAAGTTTTAATGTCGCTCTTTACTTTCATTTCAAAAAACTTGTTTTTTTTTAATTTAATTTCTGAAAGTTTTTTAATTAATGCATGACTGATTTTGGCTCTCCGTACATAAATTATTAAAATGAAATTTGCATATTAATTCTTTTTTTGGCTAAATGGCTTTCTCTTAGTTTTGATCAGACGGTTTTGAGAAATAAGGGGTGGGGAAGGAGGTCTTGTTGCCCTCCAATTTTTCGGTTACTTAAAAAGGCAACTAGATCTTTTATTTTTAACGAACGTTTTTATTAGTAAAAAAAAAATACGTAAATTAAGAATTAACTTACGTAACAAACTTTTATATTCTTATATTTTTGATTTTATATATGAGGGTTTGGTCCCCTCGTTAATACCTCGCTCTTCACACTAAATCTTGTTTTATCCCAATTCTTTAAGAATGACCCCTGAATCAGAAAGGCCGTAGAATAAATAGTTGAAATTATTTTAAAAAATTTTAGCATAAAGAGTGAAGTGTTTATCTCCTCCTAAATACCTCGCTCTTTATGCTAAAGTATTTTTAGAACCCCTCATATGCGTAATAATCTCTGTTCTTTTTAAGTTTTAGTGCTTCTCCTTACTTTCAATTGAAAAAACTTTTTCATGTTTATATTTTCATTGTTTTTTTTTTATAGTAATGCTAGAAAGTTCTGCGCCCTTTTCATTGAATTTCTCTTCCCCCATGAAATATTCCTCCAAAGAAAGATCCTCCCATATAGCCCCCTCCCCTGAACCCCACACCCAAACCAAAAAAATCCCCCTGATAACGTCGGTACACTTCCCAGTAACCATTACTGTATGTAAACATTGGTCAATGTTTGTAACTTGCAGCCCCTCCCCCAGGGACTGTGGGGGGTAAGTCATCCCCAAAGACATAGTTATTATGGTTTTCGACTATGTGGAACAAAATGGCTATCTCAAAATTTTGATCCGTTGACTTTGGGAAAAAATGAGCGTGGGAGGGGGCCTAGGTGCCCTCCAATTTTTTTGATCACTTAAAAAGGGCACTAGAACTTTTCATTTCCGTTAGAATGAGCCCTCTTGCAACACTCTAGGACCACTTTGTCGATACGATGACCCCTGGGAAAAAAACAAAAAAAACAAAACAAACAAACAAATAAACACGCACCCGTGATTTGTCTTCTGGCAAAAAATACGAAATTCCACATTTTTGTAGATTAGACCTTGAAATTTTTTCTATAGGGTTCTCTGATGCGCTGAATGCGATGGTGTAATTTTCGTTAAGATCCTATGACTTTTAGGGGGTGTTACCCCCTATTTTCCAAAATAAGGCAATTTTTCTCAGGCTCGTAACTTTTGATGAAAATGACTAAACTTGATGAAACTTATATATTTGAAATCAGCATAAAAATCTGATTCTTTTGATATATCCTTTAGCATCGAAATTCCGTTTTTTAGAGTTTCGTTTACTATTGAGCCGGGTCGCTCCTTACTACAGTTCGTTACCACGAACTGTTTGAAAAACCTTTCAGATGTTGTTACCGCAATAGGAATTGAATTTAGTTAGTCATGCTCAGCAGCATACTAGCTTTCATATTGGAGAAGAACCAAATAAATATAAGGTATGCAGCAAATGATTTTCTCAGAACTCCTCATTATCCAAACACACAAAGATTCATCCAAGGAACACAATCAGGGCCACTGAATTTCCAAAAGAACTACTATAGACCTGCATTTTACTCGGAAATTTAATATTTAAACTTGATCCTGAAAAAGAAAACAGGTTATTTTAGTATAATGATGCTACCAAATATTTGTTGTTTTTAAATTTGGCTTATATCTTTAATATGGTTAGCTTACTACATTTTTTCGGCGCAAGAGAAAGACTTCTAAGAAGTTTGTCTATATCTCTCATTTACATTTAGATTCCACAAAATTAAAAATTTAATAAATTTTGTTTGGTTCTTGGTAATTTAAATTTGTAAGATTTTCCTCAGAAACTGCTAACCTGTATATTTAACAATCTTACTGTATCATTAGAACTGTTCAGTTTATAATATCTTCTAAAATATTAAAAAGCATATTTTAGTTTCTATTTTACTCTTTACTTTCCAGTGAATGTCTAGAGTGAAAAAAAAATCGATAGATTATTCCAACATTCACTCCTTTAACAACCGTAGAAAGTTTTATCTCGATAAGTATATTCAAAACAGAGTTATTAGTTCCTTTATGTTCTAATCGAATATATCCTTGTTTTGCTCATGGTAATTTAGATTTGAAGTTTTTTTGTCAGATTCAGTTAATCTGCATATTGAACTAGCTTATAAAATCATTGGAAATATTCAGTTTATAACATCTTTTGAGTTACTAAAATGCATATCTTAAGTTTTGAAAATACTCTTTTCTTCCTAATGTGCGTCTAAACTCGAAATTTAGTCGTTAACAAACTCCAAAAGTTTTAACTTTATGCTTATATTCAAATCGAAGATATCAATTACGTAATGTCTTTGATGGATATATCCTTCTTTGGCTCATTATACTCTAAATTTTGAAGTTTCAAGCCACAATCGTCTAACATGTATATAGGAAGTGTGGCATTCCATTTATAAAGTCCTTTGTGATATTTAAATGTATGTTTTAAGTTTTGATATTGCTCCTTACTTAATTGTAAATATCCAAACTCAGAAAAATGCATGGATTTAGGTCAGAATTCACTATTTTAACAATATCCAGAAGTTTCATCTCGATACGTGCATTCAAAATGTAGATATTAATTACGTAAAGCTATTAATGAACATATTCTTGTTTGACCCATCGTAATTTAAATTCGGTAGTTTTTTTCCGAGTAGGTAACCTGTGTATTGAACAATCTTATTGTTTTATTTCAAAAGTTCAGTATATAACATCTTTTGCAATTTGAAATTTTTATATAATGTTTTTATATTGCTCTTTTATTTCCCGTGAATATCTAAACTCGACAGATCACTAGATTTATTTCAAAATTCACCCCTTTAGCAATCTTTCAAAGGTTCATGTCGATAAGTATATTCGAACTAGAGTTGTCAATTACTTATTGTTTTTAATGAATACATCTTTCTTTAGAAAAAGAAACTTTCGCATACTGACCAAAGGTCCGTGTAGTGCAGGTACCGATCTCTGGATATCAGCCTTCAGCCTAGAGAACAATACGTGGTTGGGGGCAAATCATCCAGCCCTCCAGGTGTTTTATCTCCAGATTTCTCCAGGTACCCATTTAGATCCGGGTGGACCCTGACTGAGCTTAGAAAGTCACATTGCTTACTTGGAATTCAAACCAAATAACCAGCAACACGACGACTCGAACCCCTGTCCTCACAGACAAAGTATCTCAAGTCTGGTACGCTAACCACTCGGTTAAGACGGAAGAGTTAAATTTTGATAACAACATTCAAACTAGAGTTGTCAATTAAGTATATTTTTTAATGGATATATGCTTGTTTCACTTAAGTTATTCTAAATTTGGGAGTTTTTCATCAGAATACGCTAATCTGTATATTTCACTATCTTACTACACCATTGGCATTATTTTATTAAAAGAGAAATGTATTAAAAAAAACATATGTCTTGGAAAAAAGTTGTCTGAGGTAAGTCTTGAAGGGAAAAGGGGGTCATAAATTTTATGGTTTTAGACAAAATCAGAAAGTTTCTATTCAAAAAATAACATTTTGAAAATCCAGTTTTTTGGGAAGGGCCAATTTCGGAGGAAAAACTGAAAATTAATAATGTGATCACAGGATTTGCTTCAGCGTTTTAGCTTCGGAATCCTTCCAAAGGCTTTATTTGTGCACACAATATATTCCTCTTTACTTTCCACTGAGGACAGAAGTTTGAATTAATGTATGGATTTAATTGAAAATTAATTCGTCTTCTTCCTCCCGAAAGTTTCATCTTGAGTTTCAAATCGAGTCTCTGATATTAATTATTCATTTTTTTCAAAACATTTATAACACTTTTTGACGTTGGGGCATAAAAATCGGTAATTTTTGTACAGTTTTATCTAATGAATAAAAAAGTTAATTACGAGTTCAGTGTCTTTTTCTTCACAATGGCCTTGAAAGTTGGCCAAGGAACGTGCTCTTGCATAAGGAATTATAGGAGTTCTACTAAATTGGCTATTTATGAAAAAGCATCCAAATTTATACCTGAATGTCAATAATTCATAAATAAAACAAACTTATTACGTTATTTTGGTAGACTCGAAAGCTCTAGAAAGTGGTTAGTGGCATAGGGCCATCAGTATTCATGCTCCCCATTACTACTTTCATACTTTTTCGGTGTCTTTCTGCATCGGTGTTAATTGGAGAATAAATAACCTTGGTGGAAACTATTCAAGAAGATTGAGATCCAAAGAAAATTAAAAAACAAACGTTTGGGGCTCGACAATTAAGTAACGCAGGCTTGAACGAAACGAAGATTAGTGGCTCTCTTCTTTGAAGTGATTGCCTGGACCTTTTTAAATCGATTAGATTTGTGTTCCAAATTCCTGGTTTTATGTTTTTTTCTGCAGTCCTTAGGCATTAAGGTTATAATTAAGATGATAATTTTGGTGTCATTAGATAGTTGGGATTCAGCTTTATCCATCTACCAAATGGCATTTTTGAAATTAACTTTGCAATTTCTTTTAGGCTGAAAAAATTACGAACTTTCAAATTTAGGTACACCTTACCATTTTTAAACAACTCTAAAAACAAATCCTAAATAGCACAATTCTACCTCCATGAATAGATGGATCTAAAACTAGCAAATTCAATCATATTATGTAAGTGTCCTGTCCCTTAGGCACAAATTATAGCTATGGGCTTGTCGCAAGATTGCATGTTTCAGAAAGAACAAAATCATATGTTAAAAATCAATTTGTCCTCTTTACAGGTGGTTTTCAGTGCAAACTTTTGAGTCGATTCAATTTTATTTAGTCTTCGTATTTTTTAACTTATCATATACAGAATTCTTCTTAACTTAAATAATGGGGTCATTTTTGGTCTATTTATCAAACAGTTCGTGGTAACAAACTGAAGTAAGGAGCGACCCGGCTCAATAGTAAACAAAACTCTAAAAAACAGAATTTTGATAACAATAACTACATAAAAAGAATTGCTGATTTTAAATATGTAAGTTTCATCAAGTTTAGTTTTACCCATCCAAAGTTACAAGCCTGAAAAATTTTGCCTTATTTTAGACAATAGGGGTAAACACCCCTTAAAACTGATAAAATCTTTACGAAAATCACCCCATCAGATTCAATTTATCAGAAAACCCTACAATGGAAGTTTCAAGCTCCTATCTACAAAAATGTGGAATTTTGTATTTTTTACCACAAGTCAGATCACGGATGCGTGTTTGTTTGTTTGTTTGTTTTTTTTTCCCAGGGGTCATCGTGTCAAACCAGAGGTCCTAGAATGTCGTGAGAGAGCTCATTCTGACGGAAATTAGAAGTTCTAGTGCCCTTTTCAAGTGACCGAAAAATTGGAGGGCACTTAGGCCCACTCCCAAGCTAATTTTTCCCCAAAGTCACCGGATCAAAATTCTGAGATAGCCATTATATTCAGCATAGTCAAAAAACCTAATAACTTTGTATTTGGGGACGACTTACTCCCCCACTGTCCCCATGGGAGTGGCTGCAAGTTACAAACTTTGACCAGTGTTTACATATAGTAATGGTTTTTGGGAAGTGTATAGACGTTTTCAGTGATTTTTTTTTGGTTTGGGGGAGGGGTTGAGGCGAGAGGGTTATTTGGGGGAGCTTGTCATGGATGAATTTGTCATGGGGGAGGATAGTTTCCATGAAGGGGGTGTACGATTTTCTAGCATTTAAAAAAAAGAAAAAATAAATATAAAAAAGTTTTTTCAGTTGAAAGTAAGGAGCAGAATTAAAACTTAAAACAAACAGAAATTATTGCGCATGTGAGGGGTTCATCTCCTCCTAATACCTCGCTCTTTGCGCTAAAGTATTTTTTAATAATTTCAATTATTTATTCTACGGCCTTTGTGACTCAGGGGTCATTCTTAAAGAATTGAGACACAATTTATGCTTTAGTGTAAAAAGTGATGTATTGCCGAGGAGGCGAAACCCCTCATAAACCTAGTAAAAACATACGGACATAGAAGTTCGTTACGTTAGTTAATTCGTAAGTTACGTATATTTTTACTAATAAAAACTTTCGTAAAAAATTAAAAGTTCTAGTTGCCTTTTTAAGTAACCAAAATTGGAGGGTAGCTAGGCCTCCTCCCCCGCTCCTTTTTTCTCATAATTGTCCAATAAAAACTATGAGAAAGCAATTTAGCCAAAAAATAAATTAATATGCAAGTTTTGTTTTCAATTATCCACTTGCGGAGAGCCAAATCTAAATCATGCATTAATTCAAAAACGTTCAGAAATTAAATATAAAAAACTAATTTTTTAACTGAAAGTAAGGAGCGACATTAAAACTTAAAACGAACAGAAATTACTCCATATATGAAAGGGGCTGTTCCCCTCCTCAACGCCCCGCTCTTTACGCTAATGTTTTTTACTGTTTTAAAAAGTAGAGTTGAGAGTAAGAGTCAAACTTTAGCACAAAGAGCGGGGCGTTGAGGAGGGGAACAGCCCCATTCATACATGGAGTAGTTTCTGTTCGGTTTAAGTTTTAATGTCGCTCCTTAATTTCAGTTATCATAAATAAAATAGGCATTCTGAAATTAGTTCAAGGTATAATTCTATTCATCAAATTACCTAAGATACCAGAACTAGCAAGCTGATCTCCTAATTTTAGATCCCAAGGAACACCAGCCTAGCTACGAAAGACCCGATTTTACTAAGTTGCTTATTTACTTTTATTTAACCATTTAAAAGTCGAAAGCAAGCAGTGGTAAACGGAAAAAAAAAATAAACGGCTTACCGTTATTTAGCACTCTTTTGAAAGGAGGGACAACAGCACCGCCTAAGCTCCATTTCTTTTCTCCTTGAACGTACACGTTCACGTCTTTCCAAGTTAAGGTCACTCCTCCTTCAACAGGAGTCCACCCACGTTCAAATGATGATGTTTTTGTCTTTCCATTTTTGCCTCGATAAGTGTAGATGCTTGGCAGAAAGCTTGTGTACTACAGCAGTAAAACTCAGGTTAGATGAAACAGCCACACTGAATAATAGCTATTTTTTGTAGAATATAAATCAAGAAATCCATGCTAAAGTGCAAAACGCATTCATCATGCTCGAACATATAAGAAAACACGACACTTCCTCTGTTTCTTTTTTTTACGGATTTAAACCGAAATTACGAATTAACCATATACTACGGAATTAAGAATTAAACCGAATATTACGGAAATTAAAATCAAAACCAAAAATTTTTCTTTTGCTTGTTTTTTGTTTGTTTTTTGGAATCAGTTGATTTCGAACTTTACAATACAAGAACCACGCCCAGCCATGTGAATATAAAAGGATTATCTCTATATAAAGTCAGAGGATTTCACTTTGTGTAGTTTTTGTGTAATTTTTACAAAAGTATATTTTTTTTCAAATTTCTTGTCACCTCGCACCATCACATTCAGTGTATCAGAGAACCCTACTGTAGAAGTTTCAAGTTCCTTTCTGCAAAATGTGGATTTTCGTATTTTTTCCAAGAAAAAAGATCACGGATGCATATTTAATTGTTTCTTTTTTTTTGGGGGGGGGGTGATCGTAACGACCCATTGTTCCAAGAACATCGCGAGAGGACTCATTTGAACTGAAAGTAAAATTTCTAGTACCAAAAAGATTGCAGGGCAACAAGAAACACTCTCCCGCCCCTTTTCCCCCAAAATCGTCTTATCAAATTTTTTCAATGGCCCGAGAGGATAGAAAGTGACCCCCCCTCCTACAACTCCAGGGTTGAGGTCTTTCAGTAATAAAATTTGTCCATTGTTTACGCATAGTATCTGTTATTGGGAAGTATGTATACATTCTCGGGTGGGGACGGATTTTTTTTGCTTGGGGTTTCTTTACGAGGGAATTTTCCATTGACAGGGAAGTTTCCAGGGGGTGAACCTTCTAGGAGATATTATACACTGGGGGAATTTAACAGAATTCCTATGCAAAATTATTTTTATATTTCTCACTTTCTCTTTTCTGTCTCAGTTTTACGCGTGAGGCTTTTAAGGGTAATTGTCCGGTGTAAATTGTAAACGAGATTGAATCGTTTAGAGGATATTTACGTGGAGGTGGGGCAAGATTTACTGGCGTTATTTAAAAAAATAATCAGAAATTAAATTAAAAAAAAAAGTTTTTTAACTGAAAGTAAGGAGCAACATTAAAACTTCAAACAAACAGAAATTATTCCGTATATGAAGGGGGTTGTCCCCTCCTCAACACCTCGATCTCTACGCTAAAGTTTGAATTTTGTCCCAATTCTTTAAAGACGACTCCTGAAAAACAACGGTCGTTTAATTAGAACAATAAGCTTTTTTAAAAGCACAAAAACCTTTAGTGTAAAGAATGAGGTGTTGAGGAGGGGGCAGCCCTCTTCATATACGTAATAATTTCTGTTCATTTTAAGTTTTAATGTTGCTTCTTACTTTCAGTTGAAAAAAAAAACTTGTGTATTTTTATGCATTTTCATTACGTTTTTAAGAATCGGACACACAGTTCAGGGGGGGGGTCAAACCGCCTAACCATCCCTGAATACGGTCTTGGTGCTCGGGTTTGACGTTTGGGTTTTTCTCAATAATATTATGACCGAAAAATCGTGTCTATTGCTGATGACAAAAGTACTGCCTTTTACTGAAGAATTTAAAGACATTTTCGTATAGTCAAAATAGGCAGATGCAAATTCACGTTAATTATATGTGATTTATGATATGATTCTTAGTGGTAGGAAATCTCTTGATGCGTGAACCTCTTTATTTCACTTGGGAATATTACGCAGTCAGATTTGAAATATCATCAAAAGTTCTGCTCATTTGTCTTGAAAATGGTGGGTAGAGAGATCCTTTTGCCATTATGGTGCATACACAACTAGAAGCAACCAAAAAATTATTTCTAATATAATTTGGACCTTTAATCGAAAACACACTCTCCATGTCTTTTTGCATATTTGCACTTCTACTGTACGCATTTAGTTACAAAGCTGTATATCTAGAATCCACATAGCCATTAGAAAGAACAGTAATTCCTTAAAGTACCTAATTTGTCATGCCAAGTAATGCTTCTATTGCTTCATAGTCCGTTTTTATGGCGTTTGGTATTTACCAAGTGACATATAGCGATCGCAAATTCTGTCCGTCTGTCTGTCCCGGTTTTGCTAGTTTAGGCACTTCCAGATAAGCTAGGACTATGAAATTTGGCAGACATATCAGGGACAAGGTCAGTTTAAATTAAAATAGTCGTTTCCCCAATTCAACCATCCGGGAGGAGGAGTGGAGGGACGGTTAATTCGGAGAAATTAGAAGAAATGAGGTATTTTTAACTTACGAATAGGTGATAGGATCTTAATGAAATTTGATGTTTAGAAGGATATCGTGTTCCTGAACTCCTATTTCAAATCCCGACCGGATCCAGTGACATGGCAGCGGGGGGGGGTTAGTTGGAGGGGGGAAACATAAAGTCTTAGGAAACGCTTAGAGTAGAGGGATTGGGATGAAACTTGGTGGAAAAATAAGCACAAGTCCTAGATCCATGATTGACATAAACGAAACAGATCCGCTCTCTTTGGGGGAGTTGGGGGAGTAGTAATTCTGAAAAATTAGAAAAATGAGGTATTTTTGCTTACAAAAGAGCAATCGGATCTTAATGAAATTTCATATCTAGAAGGACCTCGTAACTCAGATCTCTTATTTTGAATCCCGACCGGATCCAGTGTCACTGGTGGGAGGAACCGGAAATCTTGGAAAACACTTAGTGGAAAGATCAGGATGAAACTTGGTGGAAAGAATAAGTACAAGTCCAAGATACGTGACTGATATAACCGGACCGGATGCGCTCTCTTTGGGGGAGGTGGGGGGGGGGGGAGATAATTTGGAAAAATTAGAAAAAATTAGGTATTTGTGACTTACGAACGGGTGATTATATCTTAATGAAATTTGACATTTAGAAGCATCTTGTGCTTCAGAGCTCTTATTCTAAATCTTGACTGGATCTAGTGACATTGGGGGGGGGAGCTGGAGGAGGAAACTGGAAATCTTGGAAAACGTGAAAATTGAGGTATCTTTATCTCACGAATGGGTGATCGAATCTTAATTAAACTTGATATATAGAAAGATCTTATGTCCCAGATGCTCCATTTTCAATTAGAATCGGATCCGGGGACATAGGGGGTTAAAGAGGGGAAACAGAAATCTTGGAAACTGGAAATCTTGGAAAACACTTTGAGTGGAGAGACCGGGATGAAACTTGATGAGAAGAATAAGCACAAGCTCTAAATACGTGACTAACATAATTGGAACGGATCCGCTCTCTTAGAGGGAGTTGGGGGGGGGGGGTTCCAATGCTTTGGCGAGTTCGGTGCTTCTGAACGTGCTAGGACGATGAAAATTGGTAGGCGTGGGAAGAACCTGCACAAATTACTTGATAACAGTCGTTTCAGACTCGACCATCTGGGGGGCTGAAGAGAGAGAGGAGAAATAGAAAAAATGATGTATTTTTTACTTACGAATGGGTGATCGGATCTTAATGAAATTTGATATTTAGAAGGAACCCGTGTCTCAGAGTTCTTATTTTAAATCCCGACCGACATTACGTCTTTGATTTTCCTTTTAAATCAATCTGTTGACTCTAAGAATTTTGCTAGAGCTCATACCATATGAGCTCTTGGCTCTTCCGACCTCGTCACAAGTACCATTTGAGCTCTTATTATCTACTTGTGTTGACCTGGAAGTAGCACAAGCTACTGTAGACTCTGTTTTAAATACTGACATGCACGTGCTCAAGTATACCACCAGGAAATTTTGCCGGGGGATGCGATTTTCCAATGAATAGGTCTGACAATAATACGACCAAACACTTTAAAAGCGTTATTAGGTGGTAATATCCTCAATAAAATGGAAACTACTTAGTTTTAAGTAGATCGCCTGACAGGGGGTAGACAAATAGATAGGGGTTTAGGTCCCAAAGTCAAGTTTCTCGTTGTCACCATTTTTCCTAGAGGGGGGATTTCTCTCTCCCTGGCCTCTGCTAGGAGCCATTTTACAAATTCATTTATATGCATGGAATGATTCTGCGCATTCAAACCTGCTTCGCAAGCTTTTAAATTAGAAAAGTTTTGTTTTTGTAATTTGGACTAATAAATCACTCGATTCTTGAGAACAAGCGTATCATGAACAACGGGCATACCCAGGAAATTTTTTTTCAGGGAGTATAGTTCTAATTTAATATATAGCGTAGTAAAAGTAAAATTACATGGAAATACAAAGGAAATCATTAAAGTATATATAGCTTAGACGAGTTTCCAGACCTAGAGACCCCCTTCTTTCATATGTGCCTGGCTTGGGGAAAACACTCAAATATGTCGTAAATAATTCTTACCTCTTCGATACTATTTTCTAAATTCAAAGATTCATCAGATCTTCTTGAACTTGTGCAAAAGTCCTCCGTACTCTTTGTAAATACTTCTTGACGGTAAAGCGATTGTTCATCACACATGGCTGTTATGAATTGACTATTGTTTCTAGTCGAATTCAGTGTGCACAAATTCATAGAAGCCTTAGGAATCAAAAAAGCAAATGTCCAGGCAAACGGAGTAGACCTTATCCGGTACCAAATGTATCAAATCAATATTTGCTGTCGGTGAGTGAAATATGATACTTATTCAAACGATAGGCCTCCTAATTATTTACGGTATATAATCTAAGTATTATTGTAAAATATGATAAATCGACAGTGAACACAAAACAACAACAGTACTACACAAAATTCATACTGGGAATTAACGCGTTCAACATTATTGAACCTCTTGGTTGATTATTGATGATTCAGCTACACATAAAGTGTAGTATGGTTTTAGCAGCACTACTTTATTAAGTGAAAGTTAAGTCTTGTTTCCATTCTCCTACAGCTTGTCATATTCAAGTAAAAGAAAAGTTAAAGACAAATAAATCATAATAAATAAATTATTTTAATAATCCCTAGCATAATATTAATACAATTTACTTCTGAAGGTAAAAGTCCAGAAGGTTAAAGTTTAAGGTAAAATGTCCTTCGTATTGCTCCAAAGGAGTCCCCCCCCTTCAACCTTCATCAAGATTCAAAGATATTTGGCTTAAAAATGCACTGCACTTGATTTCACCTTAGACATACTGGAACTATCATCCGTCCTCACAAGGGTTCAGGCCTGCTGACAACTATATAGCATCACTCAAATCGTTTCGTTGGAATAAGAAAATGATCTGATTAAATTACTTGATCACAGTACCACAATTTTTATGCTTTGTCACAAATTTTAACAATAATTAAAAATAATAAACTAATTTATTAATGATGTTCAACATTTGAAATATTTTTTTATTTTGTAGGTAAATTCATTTTCCTCACACTTTGAACAATTACCTAAAAAAGTAGACAAGACTGGCTTTATAAGAAATCGTGGTGGAACGTATTCCCATTATGAAGCTGGCTAATACTCATTGGTTATGTTTTTGGGAAATGAGTATTAATTCCAAATTATAATCCGGCTATGAATCTGAAATGTAAGTCCAAATCTGTGCCAAATTTTTCTACTTTCTTTTTACAGCTTTAGCAAATAACGATCAATGGAAATGATGAAGAATTGCCAAAACTAAAAAGAATTTCCAGTTCCCTGTCAAAATTCAGAGATCTCATAGTTGGGGCCTGAGCAGCGTTTTTTAGGTTAGGCTACTTGATTTTTTTTAAATAGTATCAAAATTACTGATATTTTGAAGAATAGTCGAAGTATGGCTTAAAGACTGTTCTCGTGAATGTTTCACCTGGAATTATAAATTCTTATGGCATCATAGGCGTTTTCTATTTGTGTATATTTGTCCCAAATATACTGAGAAATTCTCAAATGGAATGGAATGCGCAAATTCAGAAGCAACTCTGAGCTTAGCAATATTAGGCCAAAACTGAACATAAATTACTGAGAAATAGCCCTGAAATAAAAAAACACTGCTATGCTAATTAACACACTCATAACCAAAGCTTGTCGGCCAAAAACTATATTTGTTGTGGATTATTACAAAAGTTGTTTAAATTTGACCAACAGAAGGCGTTTCTATTTCTTCTCAACTTCAAGGGTTTGTATACATCGACAAACTTTATGAGCAATCTGCTCAGAAAAATTCGAACAAAACATTCATAAGCCATAACTTCATACAAACAATAATGGAGCTTATTTTTTGCTACTCTAGTTTCCAGAAGGGGTGCACGTGCAGAACAAACCATAAATGAGTTTTTTCACAATTTGCCAGATTTCAAAGATGTGAATGCGTTTTTGAATCAAATCCTCAGAATAAGTTCCCACAGTTTAATTAGATAAAATGCACTAAAACCAAAAGAGCATAAGAACACGGTAAGAGAAGAAACAAGGTCATTTCCAAGAAAAAAAAAACATTGTCAGCTATATTATCCAGAAATACAGAAAAATTAATTAAAAACCAACTATCAAAAATATTATTTTTTTCGTCTGTCTTCAACTTGTCTTTACATTATGAAAAATAAAGCAAGCCTTTTGCCATTAGGGTAAAATAGGCGTATTTGTAGTGACTTTTTTTTTCAAAACCCCTCTTGTGAACAAAAACTTCTTTAAGATTTAATCGATTTCATATTGGCCGCCAAGAAAAGTAATCGGTAAGAAATTGACATGCCCCACAGCAATAAGGTCACTATAACAGCCAAGGCCGTATTCAGGGGGAGGGTTAGGGGATTTGAACCACCCCCCTCCCAAAATGTTAGCCCAACTCGTAAAAACATAACAAATGAATATAAACTAATTTTTTTTTTGCGTTTTTTGTATAGCACCCCCTCCAAAAAATCCTTTTATTACGAGTGTGAAACTCGTTTTTACTACTAACCAAAATAAAGTCACGGAATATACTTACCCCACCGTAAAACCAACTCTGTCCGTAGCAAGAAGTGACCAATCGCACACCCGGAATCAAGTCACGTCCAGGACACAATTGTTTATCCATATTTTTTTTTAGCTTCAGGTCTCCATATGTATTAGCCCAGCCTTAACCAATTTAGAATAAATTAAATTATCGTAAAAACCTTAGAATCTGCCTGCCCCTGAACATTGTTCCCCCTTGACTTTCCTCGTGGGATATACTTAGCTGTACGATAGACTATTTACAGCATGAGGGTGGAGGGAAAACGTCACTTGGCTCAATTAAAAACACAGATGAAAACTGATAATGAAGGACAATGCCAATATGTGAATATGGGATTTGTGACTTCCGAGACATTACTGTTTTCAGAGACAATTCACGGGACCTCCTGATAGGAATTTATTGGAGACCTTACTCCTTAAAAACTTTTGCGGCTTTACACCATTTGGAAACCTTAGACTCACTCCAGCATATTTACCACACTGTGGAAGTTTTTTCTAAATGTTTAGCTCGTTTGGCTTAGGCAGGTTTTGAATGACACATCGACTTTTTTGACTTCAATTCTTTTTTGAGCCTGACAAGTTCTCAATTCGAAATGTATACGTAAATCCCAAGCCATTGTGGGCTAGTTTTACTACGTTTGGCGTAATTGAATGTAACTTTTGATAAGCCTGTTTCGTTTTGTTTTTTAGCTTTTTTAGAGTTTAGACAAACCTTGAATAAATAGCAGCTGAAGAGTTCTCAGATAAGAGTATCTATATACCTTGCGTTTCCCTTACTAAATCCAACTTACTGCCTTGTATTTGTCTAAGATGTTAAAAAAGGTAAGATCCAAGTAAAGTTAGACCTGAACTTGAAGCTAGAATTTTGATGAATTAAGAATAAGCTTGATGCGGATTTTTTAGTTTTGCTGAGTTACATTGTAAGGGTTGAAATAAAAAAAAGCAAACCTATAAAAAAAAACTTAATCCAATGATATTATAATATTAATATTATGATACTAGCTATAATATCAAGTAATTAAATAACACATTAAAAACCTATTAAAATAATTTAGTAGGTATACCAGTTGTTTGTTGCCTCTGTTGAACGGAAATTTCAACTTACTCCTGCTATATTCTTAATTTTTTACTCACAGCTATTTTTTGTCAATTAATGCTCATAAAAATAAACCCTAATTTAGTGATTAATGTTTAATTAGATTTAGTGGTAAACACACCTAGTTTATTATCGTCTTTTTATTGCCGCGTACAACATTTTTCAGCACAAAATTAGTTACAATTACATGGCTGTAACTCCTTCTCTTCTCGCTCACGTTAACATTTTACTAATAGTCCAACTTAACATTGCTTACACTATCTTGATCTTTCATCTACCAATGTCAATAAACTAATTTACGGAAAAAATACAAAATAATAAGTTAAAAAGGAATACAGCTACGATATACAGCTACGATCTCCTAATATATAGTATAATTTTTAAAAAGTGTGATGTTTTAATGTATTATAAATGTCAGTTCACTTTTGGCGACACGATATCTCTTATGGTAACTGATCTTTAACAAAAGTGTTGGGTTACTTGCGCTGACTTCGCTTCAGAAGCAACAAAAATGCAACAAGACGGAATCCAATAATCAATCCAATCATACAACACACGTTCCAGAAGAAATTCTCCTGAAAAAAAATAGAAAAATTAAACTTTTTTTTTTACATTATTCTAGAAAAGGCGGAAAAATAACAGTAGAAATAATCTATATGTATAAAAATAAGTTGTCTGTGTGTGTGTGTGTCGAGTGACATCATGTTTGTGTGTCGACTGACATCATGTTTGTCGACTGACGTCATTATAAGGATTGAGCTGTATGCGTCATGAAGTTGTTTGTCGACTGACATCATGTTTGTCAACTGATGAAATTACATACCGGGACAAAAATGACGATCGGGCCACAGGGAATATAAATGACGACCGGGAACCTCAAAGAGAAATTACAGAAACAGTGAAATCAACGAAGACTTTCTTTTTTCCCGCTGTACTTATATTTAATGAAATTATACTTTTTTCCCCACATACTTTTCCCCATTATACATCTGTTTCATTTTTAGCACTTTGGAGGGAGCTGGTGCCACTCAAACCATCACATTAACCCAACCGACAAAAGCTTGTCAATGTCTATATTAAGTCGCTTCTCATTATCAACAGAATTACATGGCAAAGGATCAGCTCATTACTCTTCAAATGAAGAACCTAGAAATTGTCTTTGTTTCATTTGCCAATTAATCAGAATATGTTCAAATAATTGGCTTACAATCTTAATAGCTCGTGCAGTAATCTCGTGATAGTAGATATCTTAGTTTTAGCTTATATTCGAAAATATTTAGTGATTGGAGTGGTTAGTTATCTCAGTAATTCTAGCTATCAATGAACAGCTCGGCTCAAGGAAGCACTCTTGGCTTTCAAACGTTCCCTCTGTAAGCTTTGGTATTTTTTTTTATCTCCTGTGGTTTGACAGTTAGGCGAAAGAAGAATTTAACAAGTTACCTGCATGAAGCCAAGTCTTTCCAAGACATCTTCCCCATCGGAAGTGCAATTCGATATTGTTGCATTGGCAATGGAGATGGAATGATGATGACGGCATGTGATGTTCTGAATCCCTGTCCATTGGTTTATATTCAGTACTTCATTAGCATACATAAACCAAGAGAGGTATTTCAACCAGACAAAATAAAAGGGGACGGAGCTGTAATAAAAATTTGGATCAGCAAGCTCAAATAGGGCTAAAAAAAGGAAGAATGAAGCTAGCTTAAAAGGAGAAGTTGGGATAGTTGTAACTAGTTGTGGCATCTAATAAATTTCAAACCGTTGGTGGCAATGAACGTGCAGCAGTGTCGTGTTTTCAACTAATTTTTACTACAAAACGAGCTGAACATAAAGGTTTTGTGCAAAACATTATTGTGCAAAAAATTACTGTTCCAAAAATATTGTGGTGAAAAATCTGTTCATAAATGTTAACATGACGAAAGATTATAATAGATCATGTGTAAAGTTAACAAGAAATGTATTAATTTCATGGTCACCCATTAAAATCAATTGACCTTCAAAATGGCTACAATTAAGCACTAAAATTACACAAAAACAATGCAAAATCAACTCAAATTAGAAGTTCTATTGCCATTTTATTAACACAACCAAGATTTTGTTTTGTCTGTCAATCCAATAACTATGCCTTTAGGGGTGACATGACTCACCATAGTCCATGGGGATAGGCCTGTAAGTTATGAAATTTGCCCATTGTTTAGGTATAGTATTTATTATTGGGAAGTATGCAGACATTTCTCGGGGAGGAGATTTTTGTGCTTGGGGTGATTTCCTTAGGGATAATTTTCCGTGAGGAAGGAAATTTTCGGGGGGTGAAGTTTCCAGGGGAAATTTTACACCGAGGGGATTTGGTAGAATTTCTATATGAAATTCTTTTTGTCTGTCTTACTTTCTCTTTACCAACTCAATTTTCCATGTGAAGATGTTCCGGGGAAAATTTTCAGTGGGTTTGTATTTCGGGGAAAAATTCCACGGCAGGGGGAACTGCCAGAGTGATCGGAGAAGTGATTTGAAATTAAATTCTTTTTCAAATCCAAGCATACTAACAAGAATTTTTCAGGCCTAAACTGCCAGAAAGATATTTTACGGAGGGAGAGGGGAATTTTCTACAAATATAGAAATGTCTGGAGGGATTCAATGGGGAAGGAAGTTCATTTTAGGTAGGGGGAACTTCCGAGGAGGTGTTTCCCGTAAGGGGAGCGAATTTTCATCGAGGGTGAGCCAGATTCACCAACACTATTTGAAAAATGACCAGAAATTGAATAAAATGAAAACATTTTTTTTTTAATGAGAGTAACGAGCAGCATTAAAACTCAAACAAACAGAAATTATTCTGTTTATGAAGATGTTGCTCCCCCCTCCTCGAGAAACTGCTCTGTGCGCTAAGGTTTAACTGTTTGTCCCAATTTTTTAAGAACGACTCCTAAAACACAAGGGCCATTTAATTAGAATAGGCAGCTTTTCTAAAAGTGCAAAAACCTTTAGCGTGAAGAGCAAGATATTGAGGAGGGGGCAACCCCTTCATATACGGAATAATTTCTGATCGTCTAGAGTTTTAATGTTGCTCCTTACTTTCAGTAGAAAAAAATTATTTTTTTTTTCTGATTTTCAATATAACGGAGGAAAGGATAGGTTTTATATTCAGTGAAAGAAGCTTTATGAGTATAAAGAAGGAGAGAAAGTTGGTGGGTAGAGGTATGGCACATAAGGACTATAAGTTCTAAATTTAGAATTTGGGATAATTGCAATTGCCCTAAAACAGGAGTTCTATTGGATATCCTCAAATAAACTAAAGCTAAATATAAAGAAGTGGTTCATTAGTGGAAAAGCTGGCAAACTTCAAATTTATCTAAAAATATTTGGGATAATTCCGAGTTGCTTTGGAGCCAAGTTGCAAAATTTACTTCACATTCGTCATCTCAATCTAACCCTATTGAAATTATTTATCAGGGGTGATATTTCTCTTCCAGTTTTTCTGATGATCCTCTCGAGTTGGAATCAACATTTTGTGAAATCCTTACAAGTCATTTATCAGCAGTAGATCAAATATATAATTTTGTTTTGTCACATCGTCAGCCATTGAGTTTCCAATTTGTTTACTAAAGAGCGATACAGCACCGCTATCTGATGTTATTCAACCTGATACCACCTTCATATGTGGTTGCCTTTGGAAATGGTAGCAGGGCGTATCAATTCGAGCTAAGTCCGATGGCAAGACCAATTATGCATTTTTTACCAAGCGTTTGTTTCACCGTTTTTTTTTTACCGAACGTTTTTTTAGAGGTGTACAGGATAGTATTGCGACTTATACATTGGGCAGATATGTAGCTGTCTACTTTCAGTAGGCCTACGGTAAAATAAACGATCGTTTACTTAAATAACTACGCCAAGAGGGTGGCCGCTGGAAATAATTCATGCTAACACGCTCAGCATTTTTGTCAGTCGTTTTTCGCCAAAAATTCAAGGAAGTTTGTCTGCTGACGGCTGCCGTAGTGTTTGCATCGACAGAATATGCTTGCAAAAAGTATAAAATTAAAAAAAAACTAATTTGAAAATCACAAATGAATTACTTTTCCTAGGAAAGGAGAGGGCAATTGTATGTAAAAAAAAAGAGAAAAAAATACGAAAAGCTGGATAGTTTGATTAGGAAGTGCCCAGAAACACAAGGAGGCTTGAAGTGTCAGAGGGTTGGACACAAATTAGACTCTGCATTCAACCCTAAGAAAACGAGGGCTAATCTAATTTATGTGTCCTTAACTAAATACTATTTTAAACAAATTTTAATTAATATAAATTAATAAAATTTCTTCCTATTTAGAGAATAGCTTCTACTTTAACTGCCCCCCCATGTCTGCGGGTTTAGCAAATTTGCACAAATATAGGGGGGCACACAATGTATTTTTCAATGTGTAGGGAGGCCAAATTTGTCACTTCATACTAAAAGGCTTTGTTCAATGAACAAATACGGCACAATTAGTCCTAAACTTGCACCTGCTTAACAGGCAACTGCTTCAAAAATTCAATTTACATCGAAAGCTACATTAATTGAAGAAACAAAGCTGATTTTTATAATACGAGAAGTAGCAAAGTAATATTAGCTTGCTTCAGGTACCTCCTGGCTCATTAGATAAATGCCTTGTCTCCATTTAAGCTCTTTAAATTGAAAGGCACTGTGGTATAGAAATCATGTAAGTAATTTGTATGTTTCGAATTGTGACTGACATCAATTTTGCTTTTGGTTCGTTTTTTTTTGGTTGTGTCTTTAGTTCGTTTAGGCCAAGTTAAAGTAATTTGCATGTTGTGTACTATTGGTAATTTTTTTCTTTTTTATCTTTGTTCGTGTTTCCGCTGAGTGAGAATTTTAGTGTTGTCCTTGAGTAGTTCTTGTCAATTCTTGTGTGTGTATCTCCTGTGTTTAGTTTAATTTTTTTTTTATTTACTCCTCTAGCGTGCATTTTTATGGACAATCGGTAAAATAACAAATTATTATTGTGATTAATATCTGATTAAGTTTTTTGAAGCACGGAAGCTCAAAATATAACTCTTTGATAATCTTAAATGGATTAGCTTTCTCAGAATATTTAAGTTTTGTGCCACTCAGTTTTGTGCAAAAAAATGGCCAAAAATGCCACTTTCCTATGGCACAATCTTTCGACTACATTAAAAGGGCAATTGAATTTTCAGCTTGCGTTAAAATGACCCTTCCCTCATTTTCTAGGGCCATTAGTTTGATACAATAACCCCTGAAAAAAATAAAAACACATCCATGGTCTTTCGTCTGGGGAAAAATATGCACAATTCCACATTTTTTTTAGAATGGAGGGAAGGGAAAGGAGAACACCTCGAAGCAGCAATCAGATCTTCGTAAAACCAAGCCAGTGAAATAATTACCTTGCAGAACCCCTTATTAAAAATTTTAGTTTAAAATAACCCCCCACTCCTCTCCTCATATAATGCATAAATGTCATGTTTTTCCTTTCCCTTATCGCGTTCTCTTGTTTATTATTTTCCTTCTCATTCCTATGCTTATTGCAGCAATAAACTTAAGATAGATTACACTTTTTCTCAAGAGATATTATCAGGGATAAGTTCCATTCTAAGGCATTTTGTACTAAACAAGGACAAGTTTCAAACAGTTCGTGGTAACGAACTGTAGTAAGGAGCGACCCGGCTCAATAGTAACCAAAACTCTAAAAAATGGAATTTTGATACCAATAGCTACATCATAAGAATCGCATTTTAATGCTGGTTTTAAATATACAAGTTTCATTAAGTTTAGTCTTACCCATCGAAAGTTACGAGCCTGAGAAAATTTGCGCTATTTTGGAAAATAGGGGGAAACACCCCCTAAAAGTCATAGAATCTTAACGAGAATCACACCATCAGATTTAGAGTATCAGAGAACCCTACTGTAGAAGTTTCGAGCTCCTATCTACAAAAATGTGGAATTTTGCATTTTTTGCCAGAAGGCAGATCACGGATGCGTGTTTATTTGTTTTTTTGTTTTTGTTTTTTTTTCCCAGGGGTGATCGTATCGACCCAGTTGTCCTAGAATGTTGCAAGAGGGCTCATTCTAACGGAAATAAAAAGTTCTAGTGCCCTTTTTAAGTAACCAAAAAAATTGGAGGGCACCTAGGCCCCCACCCAGTTGGAGGGCTCCCACGCTAATTATTTTCCCAAAGTCAACGGATCAAAATTCTGAGATAGTCATTTTATTCAGCGTAGTTGAAAAACCTTATAACTATGTCTTTGGGGACGACTTACTCCCCCACAGTCCCCGTGGGAGGGGCAACAAGTTACAAACTTTGACCTGTGCTTACATATAGTAATGGTTATTGGAAAGTACACAGGCGTTTTCAGGAGGATTCTTTTGGTTGGGGGGAGGGGTTGAGAAGAGGGGGATATGCTGGGGGAACTTTCCATCGAGAATTTGTCATGGGAGAAGAAAATTTCTATGAAGGGAGAGCAGGATTTACGAGCATTATTTAAAAAAAAAAACAATTAAAAAATAAATGTGAAAAAGCTTTTTAAGCTGGAAGTAAGGAACAGCAATAAAACTTAAAACAAACAGAAATTATTACCCATATGAGGGGCTCATCTCCTTCTAATACCTCGCCCTTTACGCTAAAGTATTTTTAGTAATTTCAACTATTTATTCTACGGTTTTTGTGATTCAGGGGTCATTCTTAATAAATTGGGATAAAACTTAAGCTTTAGTGTAAAGAGCGAGTATATGTAATAAAAACATGAGAATACAAAAGTTCTTTACGTAAGCTAATTTATAAGTTACGTAAATCTTTTACCAATAAAAAGATTCGTAAAAAATTAAAAGTTCTAGTTGCCTTTTTAATTAACCAAAAAATCGGAGGGTAACTAGGCTTCGTCCCACGCTCTTTTTTTCTCTTTTTTACTGTTTTAAAAAGAAGAATTGAGAGAAAGAGTCAAACTTTAGCGTAAAGAACGGGGCGCTGATGAGGAAGCAGCCTCTTTCATATACGAAGTAATTTCTGTTCGTTTTAAGTTTTATCACTTTCAAAGGATCAAAACGATACTGTATAAAGTCCTGAAATGGGCAATCAGTTGAAAATCATTCATGTCTCGGAATGTCGGTTTAAGGCTGCAACGTGGACACGCACACACACAGTAACTTTTTTTTGGGGGGCGGGAGGAAACAAAAAATAATATTTAAGAATTTATTAGGAATTGAAAAAGAATTTATCAAGAGAAGAGTACCCTGAAATTAATAAGATTTGGTATCATAAGCGTGATGGAGCCCCAAGCCCCCTCCTAGCTGCGTAGATCCACACCCCTGCACGTGGGGGTTGAATATGATTAGGCATTCAAATAGTGCCCATCAAACTGAATTTTACATTTCCTTGGGGACAGCAAATTAAAAAGGCTATTTACTTGTTATTTAAGAAGAATCCACCAAAAAGCATTAATGGAACCATCATTGGCGCGGAAATTGCAAGAGCTGTGGCCAAATTGGGACTTGCACATGAAACCATGTAACCTAAAATGAAAAACTTAAATAAACATGTAAAAAACTGTTTTTAAAGTTAAGAACAATTGAGATTTACTCTGCCACAGAGTCAATTACCTTTATTTCATGATAAATCATTTATGGTAATCCTATTTTAGCCAATTAATCTCTGACTCTTCATAACAGTAGTTTTATGATTTTGTCATTAAAATCATGATTGTTGCAGTATTTATAGACTACCAAAATAACAGTACCGATTTGGAAAAGAAGGGAAAATTGCAATAGACACGAAAAATCACCTTTATAAACTAGTGTTCTGTGGTGCATTAAATCATTGTTTCTATGTGAACTCCAAAATGTGAACCATTTTAAATGTCTGTATTTCTTGCATAATAGTCTTTTTTTTCGTGAGATTTACGGGTATAGGACTACAAAAAAGTCAGGTTTCCTGACTCACAGCCTTATCCATTATCAAATGAGGTTTGTATTTTTGACCCCATTCTTTTTCTCAAATGGATTTGGGAAGTTTTTTTTTAATAATTTTAGATGATTAAAAACGATTTCACAAAAGTGACAAACGCTAGGCTAATCATAAATGATGTCTAGATTATGTACCTGCAATGGAAAAATTTCTTCAACACGCGAAAAATATGTTGCTTTAGAAAATGACCAGTGCTCTAGAAGTAAAAAATGATCTGTACCAGCAGTAATCTAAAATCTAAAAAAAAGTTCCACAGCACCGCATACATTAAAACAATTTGCTTTTCTTGTTGAGTACAAATATTCATTAATTTTCACTTTCAAAAAAATATATCCCGTTCTATTCAATAACTGTGATTAAGCCCCGTGAACAATGTCCATCCAGAGGCATCAATGAGGGGAGGGAGCAGGGGAACATGGCCCCCTGGCTATTTTCTACTTTAGTTATGTGCTATATTAAACCAGCGAGACTGGCTAACTTGTCGGTTTTATTTGTCGCCCCTGTGCTTCATTTTTTCATAGCTATTAAATAGCACTGTTACTTTTCAATGACCTTGTTTTGATGTGACCCGTCTTTCCCACTCTTGTACCACCCAAATCTACCATTAGGAGACAATCTTGTTTCAAAATGTCTAAGAGCGCTTACCCAATCCTCGACCAGAAATGTGTTTGCTGAGTAGGGTTCATTCAAAACTAAGCTTCAACTGATCAGTATTTCTTTATTGTTCTTGTGAAGAATTCGTAATCAAACTATGAGTAAAAAGCGACAACAAACTTCGGATTTTTTTTTGCGGTGAAAATGCGGAAGAAAAATAAAGAAACTGGCAATAGTTTCAGCGCTTAAAGTGTTGTACGCAATTTGCTCTATTTCGAAGTTGAAGGAAAGATTTGATTGTATTGTTGCTGTGCTTGCCACAGTCTTTGATAGTTCCAACGGGAAGGCAGAGTGTGAGGCAAAATCAACTCTGCCACTTTTGTCTCAACTTTGCACATAATAGGAAAGTATTAGTATTGTAAATTGTTTATAAGAACAACTTCAATCGAAAAGTTTGTTGATTTATAAAGCCTTTGCATTGATTTTTGGGATATATGAGACACTCCAAAAGCTGAGAAATGATAACGAATGGAATAACTTAAGCAAAAACATATCCAAATTTTTGGCTTTACACGATATCCAGGAATCGAAATCTCCACAATCTAAAACCAGTGCTCGAAACAAGAGAAGTCAAGCCATTTCCATTCGTCTCAAGGACTTTCTTTCAAACTCAACAACCGGTAAACGCAATACCAGTCACCTAGTCCAATCAGACTCCGGTAAACTTCTGTACTTTGAGGTAATAGACCGTTTCACGAGCGAGAAGGACAACTTTTCATGCAAAATATGCCTCTATTTGACACTATCTGCGTTCGATCCCCCAAGTTCGAATTTTCTTGAACTTTCGAAAGTGGAAAGAGTTATGTGTCATTATCAAGGGATTTTCGATGTCGATGCCCATGCAATAGAATCCCAGCTTTCTCTTGCAAAGCTGCATCTGTCAAAAAGTGATATTTCAAAAATGGATCTTGTTTGAGCAATCGAAATCTTAATCAGCCTCCCAGTTCCCTATTGTGTAGTGTTAAAACTGATGAAGCTAGTTGCTGCTTTGCCTGTAACCACTGTCAGCAACGAACGATTCTTCTCAGCATTAGGGTGCGTGAAGGACTATCTGCGATCGATGATGGGAAACCACATACTCAGTGATATTAGGATATTGGGCGTTGAAAAGAGGAGGTAAATAAACTGGATTTGGACAGATTAGTCGGCGATTTTGCCAAGCAGCAAAGTTTCAAACTTTCAGGGAATCTTGAAGTAAATGTTGAAATAAATCGAAGAAGACTATATGCATTCAGGATGTTAAAAGGGCGGATCTACACTGTTTCAGGAATGGTTAAGGCTATTTAGCTGAGAATTTTGGGAAAGTGTAGGGTGTGTTGAACTAAATAAAAAGACACAATAGGTATCCAAGTGGTCAAAAGGGGGTACCTGGACTGTTTCAGGAATGTCCAAGGGTATTAGGTTGAAAGTTCCATGGATTGTGCCGAGGATGCTAAGAAACCAAAAGACACGATATCCATCCATTTTGTCAAAATGGCGTGTCTGCATAAAGCTCAGAAACCCTTAAGGGTATGAAGTTGAAACTTTAAGACTTTGAAACTTTGGGAATGTTGAACTATATCAAAAATTAATATGTGCATTGAGTATGTCAAAAGGGCTTATGTGCAATATCTGTAGAACGGGTAAGGGTATCAAATTTGAACTTGCAGGGGACGTCGAACTAAATCCAAACCAACTGTTTGTATCAAGGTTGTCAAAAGGGCATATCTACAATATCTTGGGAACGTCAAAGTTTAGTAAGCTGAAACTTTCAAGGAATTTTGAGCTTTATCAATAGATGCTAGGCGCACCCAAGTTGTCAAAAAGGCATATCTTTGATATCCCAAGAACATCTAGGGGTTATAAGTTGAAGCTTTTAAGGACTTTTAGGGGATTTTGACTTAAGCCAAAATACACTTCATGCATCCAGGTTGTCAAAAGGACACATTTGCAATATCTGACGAATGGCTAGGGGTATTAAGTTGAAAGTTTCAGGGAATGTTTGCAATGGGAGGGGTGGCGACCCAAATAAAAATACATTATGTGCATCCAAAAGTGTGCACCTGTAATATCTCAGAGACGGCTAAAGGCATCATGTTAGAACTTTCAGGGAATATTGAGGGTTATGTTAAACTAAATTGAAAGACACTATGGGAATACAGGACGTCAAAAGGGTGGATCCGTAATATCTCGAGAGTGGTTAAGGATATTTAGTCGTAACTCCCAGGAAATGTTAAGGTTGACGTTGAACTAAATCAAAAGACGGTATATGCATCCGGGTGGCCAAAAAAGCGTATATCAAATACCTGATGATCTTCCAAGAACATTAAGTTTAAAGTCTCAGGGAATGTTGAGGGAGATGTTGCAATAAATCAAAGATGCTATGTGGATCCATGTCTTCAAAATAGCCTGTCTGCAAAATCTCGGGCACAGCTATGGGTATAAAGTTCAAATATTTGGGGATTTTTGAGAGGAATGTTGAAACAAATTAAAATTCCCCATGTGTACCCATTTTGTTAAAAGGGCGTATATGAATTATCTCAGGAGCGCTTAAGATGTTAAGTTGAAACTTCTAGGAAATGTTGATGGGGGCGTGGAATTCAATCAAAACCACTGTGAGCGTCCATATTGTAAAGATGGCGTATCAAAAAAGTGTCAGCAACAGCTAAGGGTATCAAGTTTAAACTTTAAAGAAATCTTAAAAAAAATTGAATCAAGACAGACTCCCTGCATCCAGTTTGTCAAAAGGGCAAACCTGCAATATCTAAGGTCAGGTTAAAGTTCTAAATTATAAATTTACTGCTTAAGAGGCTTATCTGATCTGAGGAGATCAAGTAAATTCTAAAATTTTGACTTGGGAGAGCCAAAAGAAGTTTATCAAGGAAAATAAATATTTAATGAAAATGTAGAATTCTTAGTGTGAAATATGTTATTTTTATGTTGATCTGCTAAAAATTACCGGCCATGAAGACACCTCACTTAAAGTTTTAGATCCATGGGAACTTCGACCAGAAGCAAATCTGGTTGCACTGATTCCTGGCACACTATTTTTGTTTTATAGACGAGCACAAACTCTATCATAGGCAGTACAATAGCGCTGTCTAACTAAAGAGTGATGTGGGCACAACCATTTTTTATACTAAGGCACTTCGTATAGAAGTTGTCATAAAAAAATTCGGAAGGTCCTCATTCAATTTGGAATTTGAAGTCCTACTCCTCTTTTTAAGAGTCAAAATAGATCAGAGGGCAACCACCCCCTTCCAAACCCATTAATACCCCAACCATATTCAAACAAATTTCAAGTTACCCACTTTGTTCGGCATAGTTGAAAGGTCCGGTAACTATGTCGCTGGGGATGTCAAATCACATAGAGCCCTTAGGAAAATGACTGTAAGCTATGTAATTTGTCAATTGTTTACACATACTATTTGTTTTTGAGAAGGGTGGGCATACTAGGCCTTTAGTGCCCAAAGAGACAAAAAAAATTCAGGTGAAGCTTTCACAGAACGGTAAGGAGAGTGTTTAACTAAATCATAACAAGTTATATGCCTAAGGGTTGTTAAAAGGAAGTAACTCACAAATGTCTTTATTAATTTGGAATTTCCAGAAAATGATAAAGTAAGGTAAATCTAATAAGGGGGATCTAAATCTAAAATAAGGGGGAGATTATTTGACCAAAAAGGTAATATTTGCACACTAATACTGCTGCTACCACTGCTAATACAACTACTGCTTCTGTAGTGAAGGCTGAAAACAATGAAGTGAAAATTTAAGAAAATGTGGAAGGAAAAGCTAAACTAAATCAAAACATATAATTCAATTCAAATTGGTTTTAATAATAAGTTACATTTAAATTACATACATTCACAAATACTTTTTGAAAGTAAATTCTGGCCCATAATCCATATTGATTTGGCCCTCTAGGACAATCCTGTTGAGGAAACACTCAGATGTTTTTATTAGATTTATTTTAAACGATACAAGACTCGGTTTACTTCTAGTTGCCTCTGGTAGGCCATTCCAAACTCGTGAACATAAAATTTCAAGTGAAAAATCAGACCAAACACATGACGTACACAGAACAACCAACAGACTTCTATCCCATGATCTTCCATGGCGTGTTTCAGAAAAAAATTCCTGAAAAGCTTTTTCGTAGAAAAGAATGAAAGTATTTGTAAACAAAACTTGAGCAATTAAAAACTCACAATTATCATAAGAAAATAAAGAAATGCATTTGATTTATTTTGTTAATCGTATTTGTATAAGATTTAAATGTCACTGTCCAAACAAGAGAGCGGTTTTGGGTATGGGACTGTATAAGCGAAAAATAGAGAAGATGACGGATATTGACAAGAAAATATTGCTAAAGTTTTTTTTAATAATCCCAGATTTCTATAAATCATTGGCTCACCGCTAAAGAATTCTGTTTAAAAGAAAAATTTTCATTAATACACACACGCAGACACTTTACAAATCTATTTTTTGGTCTCCAAATCATTCTTCTAGACGTTTGGAGACCTGTGACAGAAGGCTGGAGCTTCCCTACCCGCAGTGTTCGGACTCGCCTATAAATTCCAATAAATTCCAATATTTTAATGCACTCCTATAAAATGCCTATATTTTGGCTAAAATCCTATTATTCCTATATTTTCGGCTGAAGAGCACTAAGAACATTGCTCATGATTTGCAATTTTCTGTCTTTTGGTGTAGAATGATAATTAATTACAACTGTTGAGCTGTTTAAACTTAACTTATGCTTTGTGTTGGGCTTAGTAAGCTGCTTCTGCATGGGCTATGCTGTTGTGTTGACTTAGTAGCCTATGTTTTGTTTTTTGTCATGTTGGGCCTGTCCGAAATGAGCGAAGATCAGTATGTAGGCTAGCAGTCTCTGCTTAATGAGACTGGAGTTCTTGCGACTTATGTGTTTCCTGGCTGAACGCTGGCTGACTGATGCGAATACGGCCCAGTTATTCAAATGGGCTATTCTAAGATAGTTGCTAATGGAGGGAAGTATAATAGACGTACACTGGGTAGGCTATATGCTACATCCTGTGATCATTCTGTCCCTTATCTATCTGGTCTTTATCCCCTTCTAAAGAAAAATGATGTTAATCAGATTCGGACTTTTTATTTCAGATATTGTAAATTTTCACTTTATCTCCCCCCTTGGTATAGCAATGGTAAGATAATTCGTAAGTTTGATGTCCCTAATAAAAGTGCAAAGTTGGCCCTCCTGCATGGAAGGTTGTCGGAATCAGCTTTTTATCGTTTATCGCCTCATCATCCTTTGGTCCGTCTGTTCGGTTAATCTCATTGTAGCATAGTGTTTTTATGGCACTTGGTATTAACCAAGTGACATATAGCAATCGCCAATTCTGTCTGTCTGTCGGTCCTGGTTTTGCTACTTTAGGCACTTCCAGGTAAGCTAGGATGATGGAATTTGGCAGGCGTATCAGGAACTGGACCAGATTAAATTAGAAATAGTCATTTTCCCGATTTGACCATCTGGGGGGGGGAGTGGGGGGCCCGTTAATTCAGAAAAAATAGTAAAATGAAGTATTTTTAACTTACGAACGGTTGATCAGATCTTAATGAAATTTGATGTTTGGAAGGATATCGTGTCTCAGAGCTGTTATTTTAAATCCCGACCGAATCTGGTGACATTGGGGGAGTTTTGAGGGGGAAACCTAAAATCTTGGAAACACTTAGAGTGGAGGGATTGGGATGAAACTTGGTGGGAAAAATAATCACAAGTCCTAGGTACATGATTGACATAACCAGAACGGATCTCTCTTTGGGTACTTGGGAGGGGGGGGGTGATTCTGAAAAATTAGAAAAAATGAGGCATTTTTAACTTACGAATGGGTGATCGGATATCAATGAAATTTGATATTTAGAAGGATATCGTGTCTCAAAGCTCTTATTTTAAATCCCAACCGGATCTGGGGACATTGGGGGGATTTTGGGGTGACCTAAAATCATGGAAAACGCTTAGATTGGACGGATCGGGCTGAAACTTGTTGTGAAAAATAAGCACAAGTCCTAGATACATGATTGACATAACCAGAACGGATCCGCTCTCTTTGGGGTAGTTTGGGGGGGGGGGTTGATTCTGAAAATTAGAAAAAATGAGGTATTTTTAACTTACGAACGGGTGATCGGATCTCAATGAAATTTGATATGTAGAAGGATATCGTGTCTAAAAGCTCTTATTTTAAATCCCGACCGGATCTGGTGACATTGGGGGGAATTCGGGGGGGGGGACCTAAAATCATGGAAAACGCTTAGATTGGAGGGATCGGGATGAAACTTGGTAATTTATATGACCAGGCATCCCACGCCATCTACCATAGATCTGATCCCGAGGACTTCCGAATCCTATATTTGGCCTATATTTGGGCCCAGGAAATCCTATAAAAATAGGACAGAGCCTATAATTTGAAACGAACCAACCTGTCCAAACCCTGTACCCGTGAAAATAGCGAAACGTGGACATTCTTAACTTTCATAGTCATCTTGTTAGCATCAATCCACAAGTAAACATGCTCCATTGTTTGTTGCTGTTGATAAAGCAGTACCTAAAAATCACCTTTAGCACATCCAATGACTGTGTCATTTGCAAAACTCTGTAGCATTACACCAGAACTCGAATCCAACGTTGGACCAGACAATGAAGTCTGAGGGCACAAATTGCAGCAACAAACTGGAGGGTGGTCAAAATAAACTGCATGTCGTTAATGTGAATAATAAGTGAGAGGGCCAAGAATCGAACCTTGGGACACTCTGCAATTCATTGTCTTTGAAGATGTATGATTATTCCCAATTATAATTGCTCTATTTTCTATACATATTTGATACCATGTAAAAGATGGCCTTTCGTCCGAACATGGTCTAACTTATCAAGCAGGATATCATGGAACATACAATCAAACACCTTCTTTATGTCCAGAAGTGTTGCCATTAGAATTTTACTTTGATCCATCATTTTATTTATAAAAAGAGAAAGCGAAGCAAGAGGATCTTCTGAAGAGTGGCAAGGACGAAAGCCAAACTGTCTCGAATTCAGAAAACCCTTCAAATTCAAAAAGTTGCAAGATCTTTCCGCATAGGTATTTCAAAATTTTTTGAAAAGGTAGAGAAAAGTAAAATCGGTCTATAATTACACACATCTGATGGATTTTCTCCTTTAAAAAGAGGAAATACTATCGCTTTTTTTAGATCATCTGGAAAAGTACCTGTTTCATATGAAAGATTCAAGAAAAAAGTAAGTGGCTCAACAAGAAATTGGGCACTTTCCTTCACAGTTTTGACATTAATGTGCCGAAATTGGCATATTATATTAACGAAAAATAAAAAACTTTTTTTTATCATATCATGATAAAGAACTGCTTTTCAGATTCTTAAGACCTAGCCAAAGTCCAAAAATATAACTCCCTAGTCAATTCTTTTCCTTAGGCGGCAACTCGGTCAATACAAAGGTATCAGTTTTCTTCGTCGCTTCAAATAAACAAACATAAGAAGGTTAAACTTAAGGGATTTCTCACTCAAAATTACGATTAGGTGCAGGTTATCCTTGGCAATTATTCTTGTAATTATTTATACAATATAATTTTTTTATATAAATTACCGCAACTTATAACCACAAGTCTGATGTCTGCACGCTACTTATTCTCTAAACTCTGTTTAAACAGGTTACAACTAACTAATACTTGACTGAATCGCTCCTGAACAATCCGAGTGGTTAGTCCCTTGGTGTAATTTATGCATTCTCACACGCTCCGATTACAACTGGGTCTAGTCTTTTCAGGGGAATTTTTGACTTCGGAACATAAATATGTAAAATATTTGAAGGGACTGCAGTCAGGAAGTTTATATTATAGAATTAAGTTTCTGATTGTTGAATAAAAAAATTTTTTGCTTCAGTTTTGATACCCCACAACAACAGTGTCAAGTATAGCAGTCTAGAATGCAAACCCGAAACAGGTTTCATAATTATTTTAGAATTATAAAAAAAATAATTGTCTGCTTTAAGATTTGATTAGATCAAAATATTCACCGTATTTTTTTATTTCTATTGACATAAAAAACGCCAAAATCACTAATTCAGAAACGTCGGGCAAACTCCAAATGATTAACATGGGAGGCATCGGAAGATTCCTTGAGAGTGCGTCCTGGCTTAATTAAAAACATCATAATCAGAAACGGGAACAAATCCCATAGAATTCCTACACGAGGGAGGAAGAAAATGTTTATAGCTGTGACAAGAGAAAAAACTTCATCTTTCGTTTCCCTCCCAACCTCACAAAAAAGATGCTAACACCCTAGGAATTTCACTCTCATTCTCTATAGCTACAAACCTTTTTGGATCAGCTTTCTTGGCATATCAGCACTTTTAGAACCAGGTTTTAAAACTGATTTTATAACATTCCACAATTTCTTACAATCGTTCCCACAAATCTGGAATTTATTGAAAAAATACTTTTGCTTTTCATTTCTTAGAATTTTACGAAGATTTTATTGTATTTTTTTATAGCCTTCTAATAAAAATTTCGTTGGTTCACTTAAATAATCCTTCTACATTCTCATATTCTTATTTATACAGTCTAGAAGACTTTTAGAAACCCACGGACGTCGGGAGAAAAGCTTCCTAGAGTTGCAGTCTACACTCTCTGTATGTATATAGTATGGACATAAAGATTGTCAAAAGGGCGTATAAGCAATATGTTTGGTGCGGTTTACCGTATCAAGATGAAACGTCCACGGAATCATGTGGGGGATGTTCAACTGACCAAAGGGCAATATTTTGCATACTATTACTGCTATTAATACGGCAGCTACAACTGTTACTGCTACTAATACAACACTATTACTGCTAATTACTGCTCCTACTACTACCACTACAACTACGGTAATAGTACAATTAAGGATAAGGGTATGAAGGTGAAAATTTGGAGGGGAAATTAGAACTAAAACAAAGAATACTATGTGCAGATTGTCAAAAAGGTACATCTCAGGAAAGGAATAGGGTATTGACTTGGAACTTTAAAGGAGTGCTTAAAGGAGAAGATCAAATGCCCAAAAAGCAATATATGCTCGCTACTACTAATACTACTGCCACTGCTACTTTTGATACGACCACTACTCCAACTACTACTTCTATTGCAACTGCTACTAACACTAAGAGCATTGAGATACAAATTTTAGGAAGTTTTGAGGAGAAGTTGAACTAAATTAAAACACGCTATAAAAAATGCAGGTTATCAAAAGGGCAGATCGGCAAAATCATAGCAACGGCTAAAAGTATTAAGTTGAAATCACCAGGGCTTGACGAGGGGGATGCTCAACTGACTAAAAGCCAATTTGTTAATACTACTGCTGTTGCTAGTACTAGTGCTATTACTGTTAATATTAGTCTTACAACTAGTACTACTAGCACCCCTACTGTTACTACTGTGACTACTACTGCAACTATAGGTAAGAGTATTAAGGTTAAATTTTAAGGGAATATTGAGGAAGGAAGGTGAACCAAATCACAGCACACCGTCTGTAAGCTGTTCGTCAAAAGAACATAACACCTATACCCTAGGAACAGTTTGGTATGTGAAGTTGAAACTAATAGGTCTTGATGTGAAGGATGTTGAACTAACCAAAAGTCATTATTTGTACCTTAATATTACTACTTCTAGTACTACTATTGCTACTGGGACTACTCCTACTGCTACTAAGGCTAAGAGTATTAAGGCAAAACTTTTTTTAGAAATGGTGAAACAGTACTGAACTAAATCATGCTCACTAAACGTATGCAGGTCAAGAGGACGTATCGGCAATACTTCAGGAACGAAATTGTTTAAAGTGTGTATTAACAAAATACATTTTAAGTGTTTTCACTTTTTTAACTTTAATAAGTCCAATATTATTATTATTTTAAGGAGTAAATATGGGTATTTGTATCTTAAACTGTCGATCCACATTCATTTTTCATTTCAGTAATCTTGGTTATGACGGTGTTTTTTCGATATTATGACAAATAGAAACATTCAGCTTAAAACAAGGATTGTTTTCAGCAAAGTGCTAACTGTGTTCAGGGAAGCACGGGGGAGTCAGTCTTACTCACCTCAGTTTTTCTTGTTTTGAGATTGAGTCGGTTATTAGTTGTAATTTCTGTTCGTTTTTGGTTTTGTTTACTTATAAATGGGGATATGTGGTAGTTTTAAAATTTTTAATTATTTGACCTTACTTCTGCTCATTTTTAGCTCTTAACTTTTCTTTGAAAATACTTATTTTGTGGATTTTTTTTAAATTGACTAGATAAATACACAGAAAATACGCTTATTTAAATAAACAAGCAATTAAAACAAAATTTTATACAGTAAAATGGTACAGTAAAATGGTAATGAAATCGTCGATCAGTATTCTTTTATATTCAAGGATTTAGCTAGATTTGAACGAGTATGACTTCAGTGCTAGAGAAAGCCAAAAAATAACCAGATTTTCAATAGCCTTCCTTATTTGAAAAGTATTTATTCTACACACCCATCCAAAGCTCTAGAGTATCTTTCATTAATATTTGTTGCGACCTTTTGTTTGAAACGTGTATAGCAAGCTTCAATCTTAATTCCTGCTCAGAAAGAGCGAAAAAACTTACAAATATTCCCTTTATTAATCAAAAACAAAAAAATTAAAAAAGACCCAAATTTAATAAAAACTTAAAAAAAATTAAAGAAGGTGAGGAGCTACATATACTTAAATATGATCAGAAATAAACGCAGATCATAATTTAAAGTTGAAATGAATAAAAATCACTATCAATGAATAAATAAAACCCAAAACGAACACATTTTACAAAAATAGTGAAGTCAAACTTAAAACTAACAGAAATTACCACAGACAGAACTACGGCTAACGTCTCATAAGCAGAGGGTATAACTAGGGTTTTCAGCGCCCGTAAAATTCACACTCCCATGAATTTCCCAGGAGGTATTGCCTTCCTTATGGCCAACAAAGGGATTTTTGGAAATCATAAGCCAAGTATACGCACCTAACACTGGGCAAATTATGTGATAACGCAAAGCTCGTGGTGTGCGACAGTGTGTTCTATTGGATATAGCCCTTTATGCGAACCTTTTATCATCGGAACTGAAGAGCAGAGTTTTGATGGCATACTATCACCCTACTAAAACCCCTTGAAAAGGCAAAAGTGGAGCGCACAAGTAGCTCCTTGAAGGAGATACCATTGACGAAGCACTGGTGTAGGAAGCAGCAGAGCTAATACATGAAATATTTCACAGTATAAAAGAACGATTATCCAAGTATTCAGAATCTCGACCTGCTTATAATCTTGAGAAATAACCAGAGAATTGAACGAATTGGTAATTTTGTGCTTTATCTACAGTCTTTATAGGAATACTTCATTAATTTGCTGCTCACCGCCACAATTTTTACATGAAGTCTACTTGGCAGTTCGTGCAATATATTTTTCAGTTGAGGAAAGACAACCCAGAGCAGTATAGAATTTTACAAGAATACCTTTTCATCCGGAGAACTGACAACTACTTGGCAGTGCTTTCTCCTGATTTGGGGATCGAACAAACGTCAATGAGAAGTATGAAAACAAGTGGTGGTCTGATGAGAAGTTGAGGCAGGACTGAATTACAACAGACAATTTAGACATTTTCTATATGGAATAAAGTGGGATAAAGGTTTTGAACGACATGGATGCAAAACAAATTGACAAATAAGTTTTCAGAAGAAAGGAGAAAGCTGTAACTATGGCTGAGAAGTCATCGGTGGTGATAGATAGCGAGAGGGAAATTGCCAAACCGGCTTTAATCTTCCAACGTGTGGCCGCAGTGGCTAGCACCAGTAGTTCTGACTTGAATGAAGTTCTGTTGTTCGTGATTTACACTTTTCCATCATTGCTCTTTAGATCGTTCGAGGGGATGAGGACAGCTGACAAAGCATCTCTAACAAATGCACTGATGAAATTGAGGGGATTGATGTTTCGGTGACATTGCCAACCTCCCAGAGAGTTTTGGATGGTGGCTGGCTAGTCAAGAAAATACCGAGGAGTTTCGGATCTATATACTCTAATATGAAAGAATCTTACGTAGATTATGTCAAAAGACATTTTGGCAACGCAGTGGTAATTCAGACCCTTACACTGAAACATCAACGACAAAAAATTGCACACAGCTGAAGAGAAACAAAGCTTTGTCATGTCCAACGATTGAATTATCTCCTAACATTAAGATCGTCTAAAGTAAGGAAAAACTTTTGAGAAATCCCAAAAATAAATAACGCTTCATTGACCTACTAACTGAGAGGCTGGCGAACTTTAGGATGTCAATTTCCATATGCTCAGGATGATGACAATGTCTTAGTTGTACAAACTGGAGTCAGTTGTGCTGAAAATTTGTCGACCACTTTGATTGGGAATGATACTGACCTATTAGTCCTTCTGCTGTACCATGCCAAGCTTGATGCATATGATATCTTTATGCAGACAGACAAGCATGAAAATAACCGATGAGTATATGACATAAAAAGGATCAAGAACAAACTAGGAACTGAAGCAGCAGAAAATCGACTCGTTTGCCACGCAATGCCTGGCTGTGATACAACATCTAGACTTCACAGGACAGGGAAACCAGCAGTAGTTTCCTTGTCACTGAAAGATGGTATCTTTGAGAATGCATACAAGATCTTCATGACATCAGGATCCAACCATCAGGAGAACACCAAAGCTGGAGAGAAAGCTTTACTCCGCATATACAGATGAAAAAGTAATGATAAGACCCTGTAGAATGTCAGGGTCCAGTTATTTACTCTGCGGGTTGCAAGCTCTAATGCTTTCGTTCAAGCAGAGCGGCTTCTGCATACTTTGGCTGCCACAAAGTACCACTTTTACAGGTGCTATTTGCCCGAAGAGTAGGGTTGGCACCTCTCTTCGTCACGGAATAATTATCTTCTCATTATGACATATGCTTCACCAACGCCAGAAAATCTGTTAAAGATGGTGAAATGCCAGTGCACCAGCGGGTGGGAGTCTCACAGATGGAGCTGCCGTCAGAATGGTTTACCCTGCAGTTTTGCCTGCGGGGAGTGTAAAGGGGCGTTATGCGCTAACGCTGCAGCAAGACAGGATGAGGAAGATAACGAATACGAGTACAAAGAAGAACTAGCTATAGGTTTTGCTTTAAAATCAAAATGTTTTTGTGATTAATCTACCTGAGTTCTAAACGTCCCTTTTTATAACTGATTGATCAGGAGTTTTGGCCTCAATTAAAGAAATAGGTTTCAAGAAGTTACACTTGCCAATCCCTCATATAACAGGGCCCTCATAGGTGGAAGTCAGGTAAATAGTAAAAGAAAAACTGTTTTTTGACCTCATATTTGACAATACACTACTTTATTTAAAAAATGATCGTTTAGTCGAAGGAATCCGTCAAATAATGATCTGCATACTTTATCTACCCCTTCCCCATTCCATGGAAGTGAAAATTGATACCCTGATACGGAAAATTGAATTTCTAACGTCGCACTCGGATTTGTCATGCTTGATTTGATAGGAAACAACTATTTAAACTCCAAAACATTTATAAACACAAAAACCGATTCCCCTCTCCCTCATTTTCCCCCTTAAAGGGCAAATTTGGGGCAGTGGTGCAAGAGGAACTTTTGTGGATTTTTCTTTTTTTTAGTAATTTTTTCTCAATTTTTCGGTTACTTAAAAAGGCAACTAGAATTTTTAATTTTTAACGAACTTTTTCATTAGTAAAAAATATACGTAACTTACAAATTAACTTACGTAACGAACTTCTATATTAGAATATTTTTATTATGTATATGAGAGGGTTTGTCCCCTCATTAATATCTCGCTCTTTACACTAAAGCTTTAATTTTGTACAAATTCTTTAAGATTGACCCCATGAATCACAAAGGCTATATAATAAATAGTTGAAATTACTAAAAATACTTTAGCGTAAAGAGTGAGGTATTTAGGAAGAGATGAACCCACCATATGCGTAATAATCTCTGTTCGTTTTAAGTTTTATTGCTGGTCCTTACTTTCAGTGGAAAAAAACTTTTTCGTATTATTTTTTCATTATTTTTTTTAAAACAATGCTAGAAAATCCTGCGCTCCCTTCATGGAATTTCTCTTCTCCCATTACAAATACCTCCAAGGGAATAACCTTCCACGTAGCCCCCTCCCCTCAACCCCCGCCCAAAAAATCCCCCCGAAAAGGTCTGTACACTTCCAAATAACCATTACTGTGTGTAAACGCTGGTCAAAGTTTGTAACTTGTATCCCCTCCCCCAGGGACTGTGGGGAAGTAAGTCAGCCCCAAAGACATAATTATTAGGTTTTCGACTATGCTGAACAAAATGGCTATCTCAAAATTTTGATCCATTGACTTTGGGAAAAATATGAGCGTGGAGGGGGCCTAGGTGCCCTCCAATTTTTTTGGTCACTAAAAAAGGGCACTAGAACTTTTAATTTCCGTTAGAATGAGCCCTCTCGTGACATTCTAGGACCACTTGGTCATTACAATCACCCCTGGAAAAAAACAAACAAACAAATAAACACGCACCCGTGATCGGTCTTCTGGCAAAAAATACTAAGTTTCACATTTTTGTAGATAAGAGCTTAAAACTTTTATAGTTGTGTTCTCTGATACGCTGAATGCGATGGTGTGATTTTCTTTAAGATCGTATGACTTTTAGAGGGTGTTTTCCCCTATTTTCTAAAACAAGGAAAATTTTCTCAGGCTTGTAAATTTTGATGAGTAAGATTAAAATTTGATGAAACATATATATTTAAAATCAGCATGAAAATCCGACTCTTTAGATGTATCTATTAGTATCAAAATTCCGTTTTTTAGGGTTTCGTTTACTATTGAGTCGGGTCGCTCCTTACTACAGTTCGTTACCGCGAACTGTTTGATGATCATAATCCTCAAGATATTATTATACAAAAATGAAAGTTGAACATAAATGGCGTGGCCAAGGGGAGTGGCAGTCCAATCTCCAAAATTCTATGGAGAAGAATTATGATCGCAATAAATGGAATTTGTTTTCGAATTTTGTTTTCATCCTAATTATGAATATCAAAATTTATTAACTTACAGTTTACCCCTAAACACATAAACAACCAAATTCATACAATTTTAGAAAAGGGAAAAAAAAACTCAGACAAGGACGGAGTTTTAAATGAAAAATACACCATGAAATTCTGTTTTAAAAAGAAGAGTTGAGAAAAATAGTCAAACTTTAGCGTAAAGAGCGGGGCATTGATGAGGAAGCAGCCCCTTTCATATACGAAGTAATTTCTGTTGGTTTTAAGTTTTAATGTCGCTCCTTACTTTCAATTAAAAAAAACCTGTTTTTTATATTTAATAATAGAAAGAGTTGTGCACGATCATGATTTTTTCTGTTGTTTTAAATACGTAAAATGATACTGCTTAGTTTAATGAAGACATTTCTGAATAGTTTGATTTCATTATTGTTTGCCACATTCATTTTCAATTGCATAACAATTACAACCCACCGAGGATTACATACTTCAGTGCGGCGTTGGGAAAAACTTAAGTAAAAGTACTTAAGTAATTACTTAAGTAAAAAATCTGAGTACTTGTACTCTACTTAAGTAAAAAGTTTCTAAAGTGCTTAATACTTATACTTAAGTAAAAAATTGAAGTACTTAAGGGTACTTAAGTACTCAAGTACTTTCTTCATGGCACAGAACAATTATACCGGCATAACGCAGGGTTAATGCGACGAATTGAACTGCCTATATGTTAGCGGATGAACAGATTTTAATCTTTACGAACAGCGGCTCCCAGCCCGGCGCCAAAAAAGGACGCTATCATTACGGAACTACCATATATATTGAACGAAAAGTTTTTTTGTGATAGAGGGAAAATTTGTAATGATGGTGCAGTATCTATAGTGATCCCTTCATATAAGGTCTGTGGATTATCGGCAGGGGTTCCGGTTGCAAATTTTTAATTTTAATTAATGAATTTTTTTTTTCTTTCCTCGGCTGCCTAGGGGTAATACAATTTTACTGACTATCTGGGCATTTTTGTTTGTAAAACTACCTGAGCTTGTGAAAAAGCCTAGACAGTCAAACCCAAGACACAAGCACAGACAGATCAGTTTTTGTACGCCCAACTGTCTTAGCTTATAATTGGGTTCACTTGCATAACTTTCGAGGCAGATAGGAGACCGTTGTAGGCTTTGGACACTTATTCCCCTAGCAAATTTAAGTCAACTTGTTGTTCAACTAACATTAAGTTAACTTTTTTAATAGTGCAAATGTCTAAGTTTATAAATTGAATCAATTGACTTGCCTTGACACTCATTGCAGAATGGCCCCATTTTGACTTTAGACGCTTGTTTGCCTCCCATTCTTCTCATTCTCGTTGATTTTGAATTAAAATGGAATAGTTGTGGGCATCAAGTCATGGCTAATTGTAGAAAAAGCCAAGACAGATATTCGGACTGAGTGAGAAGCAAACCTGACATTAATCCCCCCATATTAGAATTATATAAAAATGTCGTTAGTTCAATTGTTGATACATGTGTCTACCATTATCCGTCCATGCGACATTGCTAGGGCAGTAGAACCAAGGTAGATAGTCAAAGAGCTAAGACAGTGATAGAACCTATAGTTTTCCAAGAGTTTGGTTAACCAAACAGTTGGAAACCTTAGTGTCTGGAGATGAATACTTTGATCTTAGTGATAAAGAGACAACTCGTGATGGTTCTGGCAACCGTGGCCGTGAAACCAATTCTGTGAAGGTGGAGGTTTTATCATATTTGAATGAGAGGCGAAAGAAACTATCTGTGCTCAAAGTGTACCCAAGGGTAATGAAAGTTCTCAGGAAGTGCAACTTTATCATTCTTTCATCTGCAACTGCAGAACGACTTTTTTCGGTAGGTGTTGGAATTATTACTCCAAAAAGAAACATGCTCGGAGATGGTATGTTTGAAAAGCTTCTGCTTTTGAAAGGAGCAACTAAGAAATTAAGTGAAGTTATGATGAAGCTGTAATGAATGTTCTTGGTAAATTATTTTCTTTTTATATCTTAACTGAAGTAAAATTCGATTTTCATGAAACCAATTAATTTTTTTCATGAAAACTATCGGTTTTTCTGAAAAGCGGTCGATTTCTCGGCAGAACCTTGCTTATCTTGTCTACTTGGAAAGGAAACGGATATTAAAGAAGTGTTTTGCGTGATATTTACTGTAAGTAAAACATTAGTACTTGAGTACTTAAATACTGAAGTAAAATCGAGATACTTGAGTACTTAAGTACTGAAGTACTTTTTCGAAACTACTTATTACTTAAGTAGATCTTTAGAGACGTACTTAATGCTTCTACTTAAGTAAAAAAAAAAGAAGTACTTGGCACAACACTACTTCAGTGGTATAGGGAACGAGATAGTCCCCTCTCTTCGATTGGTTTAAATTACTCGTAATGAGAATTGAAATAACACGGGACGCTAGCTCGGAGGAAGACGGATAATTCTAAGTTTAAGAGGCTAGACAAAGCTTCTTAAGTACTCAGAGTTTCTACAGTTTTTTTTTATTAAAAAAGATATTTTTCAACGGGAATAAGGAGTAACATTAAAACAAAAACCAACGACCTTGGGCCAGTTTCGTTTATTTTCATTATTTTTCTTTGCCATTTCATCCGTGGAAATAACAAAATGCATGAAAAATTTAGTTAGCTATTATGAAACATAGTGCTTTTTTACGAAGTAAAAAAAAAAAAAAAAAAAAAATTCTCACCGTAAGACGTTGAACACAAAGCCACTAAAATGCATATCCCTGCAGCTATAATGAATCTGTCGAAGCTTGGATTTAATCCAATTGCATAATAAGGGAGCATTAAGAATAAAACGGGCAAAATAATGAAACGGGGTAGGTCCGACATTGTCTTGGCCAAAAAGTAGACGTCTGTTCTATACATACCATTGTCATGTTCGTGCAAAAATACACTAATTTCCTCTGTAAATACCTATAAATGGGAAATTAATTATTGAATTGAGACAGATGGCGTTATCTTACTGCTTTTTTTTCTGGGAAACAGAGGTCGTAACTTTCAATAGAATTATCTAATTAAATATAAAACTTATACTAGTTAGTTAATTTGGCACTCTTTCAAATTATACATATCTTCATAGGTAACTATGATAAAATCATAATATCAAAGGGTTATATTATTACGGTTCTCTTAATGAAGAAAGCTAGGGAAGGGGAAACTTAAGAAAATTCAAAATCTTTACCGAGTCAATGAGCGAATAACATAAAACAATACTACATAAATGACCTGGCTTTTCAAGCTATTTGATCCTGAGGGTTGTTATTGTTTAATCTATACCTCCAGTGTATTGAATTTCTGTTGTTCTGTGACAAGCCCAAGCTTAACATTTTTTAGAGCTAATAAAAAAAATATACTAAGCAACAATCGACTATCATAAACATTTTAAAGCTTGTTGATGGCTTCGTTCGTCTTTTTCTTAATTCTTTCTTTGATTCAGATTAAATTCTTCAGACCAATTTTTTTGACGATTTGGTTGCAACCTTCTTGTCTTTTACTGACTGGCGTAAAAGTAGTAGGAAACTTCTCTAATGTAACATAAAAAAGATGAGAAATTTGCAAGGTACAAAACGTATGGCTTATTTGGCCATATTGCCAAAACGCATAGCCAAGAAGTGTAAACCTGGAAATAAATTCTCAAATTTCTGCTAAAAAAGCAGGAATTTCCACTATCATTTCAATTTGTAACACCAACCTCGAATATTTTGGACTAACATAAACTTGATGGAATTTACCCTTTCATCATTATGTGAATGGCTAAGAAAACATAATTTCGGAAACAGTCTACCTTTATGGTGGGCTTACAAAAATTTAATAAATGTTTTCTCAAAAGGGCATACTGCATGGCTTATGACCACTCAAACGAGAATTTTAGCTTTTTAAATTTATGGACACTTAGCATAGCAAACAATTTATCGTACTCGCAGCAGAAAATTCCCCTTTCTTTCTCGTACAAACTCCAAATTTCTGGTAAATACCTTACAGTTTCATAATTAAGAACCAAACAGCTTCATTATTAAGAAATCAACGTCAAAAAGGTAATCATTCAACTTAAAAGACCAGGTTTTTGCCATGTCAAAAACTTAAGCTTCAGATTTTTTTGCAAGTGACTGACTTCATATAAATGAAAATTAAGGCTCTCGCTAAAGTTGGTCTATGATCTTTTCTTTGTCGATGGCTGGGACATTTGGCAACTTTGTTCCTACTTTTCTCCTCAGTTAAAGCAGCCATAACAGTTTCTAAACACAGTTGAAAACTGTCTTTATGTATTTTTTTTTGCTCTTGGAGGAAGGCGTGGTTGAAATAGCACATCAAAGATGATTTGTTCAGCCCTCTTGTGACATAATGCGGTTGGAAACAAACGTTATGAAATGGCTGATTAAGTGAGCAAGTTCCGTGCTTAAGGACGTACGCGAGAGGCCGTGTTTTTTCAAAGAGAGGCCGAGGCACAGCTTTCAACAAATGGAATGAATGTATGAGAAAGAATATAATGAATTTGCTGCATGAAACAGCAAAATCATATAAGTCTCAAGATTCTAGGGGAATGCACGGGTCTGAAGAGTCACCTGGCGTATCAGCGTTTTAAAAGTTATCACTTTTTTAACTTTAATAAATCCAAAATTGTTAAGGCTCTTAGGAATGAATATCAACAAATGCATTAGACTGTCGATCCACATTCATTTTTTTTTTCAGTAGTCTTGGCTATGATGGTGATTTATTATGATATAGAAATAAAGACACTCAGCTTGAAATAGATATTGTTTTCAGTAAAGTTTAATATTTTTCTGGTCTTCAGAAGGCAAGGGACAATTAGCCCTACTCCTCTTAGTTCCTGCTCCTTTTGAGTTTCACTTGGTTATTTATTGTAATTTCTGTAGTTTTTTGGTTTTATTTATTTATCAATGGTGGTTATTTATTGTAATTTCTGTAGTTTTTTGGTTGTATTTATTTATCGATGGGGAGGGGTGATAGTCTTCAAAATTCAAAAAAGCATGTTGTTTCTCTGAAAAAAAAATTACACAAACACTTTCAACAATTAACACACAGCCCAAGCACGGATCCAGAGCCGTAATTTGGGAGGGGCAGCAGTGCCAAAAGGAGAAAGTGAAACACCACCCTCCTTCCTACAATTTTGTTTAAAGTAATTGAAATAAAAACGGTTTTACTTTCCACGTAATGCAGCACAACGGGTGATCAACTGGTTCACTTTGCCGCTTGCGCAAGGCATTGGGAAACTTTGACGAGGTCGAGATTGCCACTAAATGTCGATATCCTTTGGCGAATCAGAGGCGACTACAGTCAAAGAGAAGGTTACGCGCTCGTTGCCTGTTGTATTTAGTGAGTTGTAAAATTTTTGATTGCTCTTTGATACCATCACGGTGAGGTAATTTTGCAATATAAGATGAATGAATAATCTAAGCGTCTGGACACCAACGTGAAAGGCTCCTATAGAAATTGGACAAAAAATATAGAAAAATCGTCTTTCAAAATACATTGTCAGAAACGCGCCCATTTTTTAAATGACAATGTTTGTGGATTAGGTGATTATTTCTAATGTTGTTACAGGTACTGTTGTCAAAGGTATCAAAAGCAAAGAAAAAAGGTAAGGGATAAGAAAAATCCTAGCCAGTTGGCTGAAAAAAAAACAAGTCTTACTGAGGCTGCAAAACTTATCCCAATCAAGGTGAAAAGCAGACGTGGCAAAAGATTGGCAGAAGATAATCAGTGTATTTTGATGCAGCGGACAACAAACTCTGGAGCCAGTTTGATTTTTTGTCCAAAATGTTTCTCTATGAGACTACAAGAGAAGTATCGTGAAACTACCGTGAACTACCGTGAGAAAACATTACCGTGCAAAGGACCTTGTAGAGGTACGTCAGAAAGAATAGTTGGCGTTAAGGTGCCCTACAACGGGTATAGCCAATTATTATAGCCAGTCGTCAGTCGTCAAGAGAGCAGGGTTGCCACTCGGTGAGGGAAAAAAGATTTTACTGATCCTTTGGTTGACTTTGTGATTTTCTTCAATAATCTAGTGATTTATGTGCTGATTTGGTTTTTTTTTTTTGTTTAGGCAATATATAAAATGACTAGAAATAGTGAAAAATCCTTAGGGGTGATCTGTGTCTCTGTCTCCGGGGAGAAGTGGTAGGGATAATTTGCATGCTTATACAGGACCCAGCACTGTCACCGTCCAATCTTCTTGTCCTGGGTCTGTCAAATTTTTCCACCGGAGTCTGAATTATTGATAGAAGAAACTAAAAAGATTACAGAAATAGAATAATCAATTATAGAACATAAGAGAAGCATTAAAACATTTTCCAACGGCCACAAACTAAATCTCATGGTCTGTTTCCCACGCATAAACAATATTTTGTACAGCGCTTGCACGAGCAGTTCTCAGGTGCCACACAATCTGGACACCTCCTAAAATTCCAAGATGTCGGCGCATGGATTTTACATTATGTTTTTGCTTATGTTTAAGTTTAATTTAGTTTATTTGTCCTCAATTGTCGGCACAATGGACAATTTTGTCGGCACATTCTTTATACACCCCCTCAAAACTCGAAAACCGAGATACACCCCTGCTGGGAATGCCTTAAGGGTGGACATAACTGGCCTAACCTCACTATCCTGAAAAGTCCAAAGAAACTGTACAGGACGCAGAAACTGCAGCTTTGGTCGGTTTGACTACAAAAATGCCCAACTGGAGGTAAAAGCGTTTAGTATAGCCCTCAAAGACAGCGCCAGATGCCGGTAAACATTTGAGTTCCCGTATTCGAGGTTATAAGCGTACTTGCAAGTCATCAAGAAAAGTTAAGAGGTGTGGATGTGGCATATACAGTATACAGTAACAATGGCTTTCTTGGAAAAAAAAGAAAGCTTTCTTGGGCAGAAGAATCCAGCTTTGACCTATATCTTTTTCACAAGCAAATCAACCTGTTCCTGCAATCCCCATTTCTTTATATTCTTAGCCACCACTCTTTTTCCTTTCAAACAAGTTCGTGGCAACGAACTGTTGCAAGGAGCGACCTGGTTCAATAGTAACCGAAACTCTAAAAAACGAAATTTCGAGATCAATAGATACCTCAAAAGAATTAAACTTTAATGCTGATTTTAAATATATAAGTTTCATCAAGTTTAGTCTTACCCGTCAAAAGTTACGAGCCTGAGAAAATTTGCCAAATTTTCGACAAAAGGGAGAAACACCCACAATAAGTAATAAAATCTTAATCACACTATCAGATTCAGCACACTATCAGTTTCAGCGTATCACAGAACCCTACTGCAGAGGTTTCAAGCTCCTATCTGCAAAAATGTGGAGTTTTGTTTTTATTTTGCCAGAAGAAAGATCACGGATGCGTGTTTATATGTTTTTGTTGATTTTTTTTTCCAGGGGTTATCGTATCGACCCAGTGGTCCAAGAATGTCGCGAGACGGCTCATTCTAATGCAAAGTAATTTCAAAAGAGCTAATATTCTAATTAAACAGTCTTTGTGATTCAGAGGTCGTTCTTAAAGAATTGGAACAAAATTTGAACTTTAATATACAGAGCGAGGTATTGACGAGAGGGCAACCCCCTAATATACGTAATAAAAATACACGAATGTAGAAGTTCGTTACGTAAGTTAATTCGTAAGTTAGGAATATTTATTGCTAATAAAAACGTTCGCAAGTAAAATTGAAGTTCTAGTGGCCTTTTTAAGTAACCAAAAAATTGGAGGGTAACTAGGCCTCCTCTCCCGCCCAATTTTTTTTAGATCGTCCGATGAAAACTTTGAGAAAGCCATTTAGCCAAAAAAAAAGCAAAAATTGATATGCATTTTTTTTTTTTTAGTGATTCATGTACGATGAGCCAAAATCAAAACCTACATTAATTCAAAAACATTCAGAAATGAAATAAAAAAGAAGTTTTTTTAACTGAAAGTAAGGAGAGACATTAAAACTTAAAACTAACAAAAATTATTCCGAATATGAAAGGGGCTGTCCCCGCCTCAATGCCTCGCTCTTTACCCTAAAGTTTGACTCTTTGTCACAGTTCTCCGAACAGAAATTACTCCGTATATGAAAGGGGCTTTTCCTCCTCGACGCCCCGCTCTTTACGCTAAAGTTTTTTATTGTTTTAAAAAGTAGAGTTGCGAGAAAGAATCAAACTTTAGCGCAAGGAGCGGGGTGTCGAGGAGGAAAAGCCCCTTTCATATACGGAGTAATTTCTGTTCGTTTTAAGTTTTAATGTCGCTCCTTAATTTCATTTCAAAAAACTTGTTTTTTTTTATTTAATTTCTGAAAGTTTTTGAATTAATGCATGTCTGATTCTGGCTCTCCGTAAATAAATTATTAAAATGAAATCTGCAGTTTAATTCTTTTTTTTTTGGCTAAATGACTTTCTCTTAGTTTTGATCAGACGGTTTTGAGAAATAAGGGGTGGGGAAGAAGGCCTAGTTGCCCTCTAATTTTTCAGTTACGTAAAAAGGCAACTAGAACTTTTAATTTTTAACGAACGTTTTTATTAGTAAAAAATATACGTGACTTAAGAATTAAATTACGAAACAGACTTTTATATTCTTATATTTTTGATTATATATATGAGGGGGTTTGTCCCCTCGTTAATACCTCGCTCTTCATACTAAATCTTAAGTTAATTCCGAATTCTTTAAGAATTACCCCTGAATCAGAAAGGCCGTAGAATAAATAATTGAAATTACTAAAAATAATTTAGCATAAAGAGCGAAGTATTTATCTCCTCCTAAATACCTCGCTCTTTATGCTAAAGTATCTTTAGAACCCCTCATATGCGTAATAATCTCTGTTCGTTTAAAGTTTTAATGCTTCTCCTTACTTTCAATTGAAAAAACTTTTCAGGTTTATATTTTCATTGTTTTTTTTTAATAGTAATGCTAGAAAATCCTGCGCCTTTTCATTGAATTTCTCTTCCCCCATGAAATATTCCTCCAAGGAAAGATCCTCCCATATATCCCCCTCCCCTGAACCCCACACCCAAACCAAAAAATCCCCCTGAAAACGTCAGTACACTTCCCAATAACCATTACTGTATGTAAACATTGGTCAAAGTTTGTAACTTGCAGCCCCTCCCCCAGAGACTGTGTGGGGGGGGGGAAGTCATCCCCAAAGACATAGTTATTATAGTTTTTGACTATGCGGAACAAAATGGCTATCTCAAAATTTTGATCCGTTGACTTTGGGAAAAAAATGAGCGTGGGAGGGGGCCTAGGTGCCCTTCAATATTTTTGGTCACTTAAAAAGGGCACTAGAACTTTTTATTTCCGTTAGAATGAGCCCTCTTGCAACACTCTAGGATCACTTGGTCGATACAATGACCCCTGGGGAAAAAAAAAAAAAACAAATAAACAGGCACCCGTGATTTGTCTTCTGGCAAAAAATACGAAATCCCACATTTTTGTAGATTGGACCTTGAAATTTTTTCTATAGGGTTCTCTGATACGCTGAATGCGATGGTGTGATTTTAGTTAAGATCCTATGACTTTTAGGGGGTGTTTCCCCCCTATTTTCCAAAATGAGGCAAATTTTCTCAGGCTCGTAACTTTTGATGACAAAGACTAAATTTGATGAAACTTATATGTTTAAAATCAGCTTAAAAATCCAATCCTTTTGATATGTCTTATAGCATCGAAATTCCGTCTTTTAGAGTTTCGTTTACTATTGAGCCGGGTCGCTCCTTAATACAGTTCGTTACCACGAACTGTTTGATTTCATACACCATAGTTAGAAATTGTATAATAGTTTATATAATAGTTATAGAAGGTTAAACTATAAACCATAATAGTTTATAGAAGGAGTAGGGATGCTCAAAAATCATCTTGCCTATATAGATACAACGTTTTGATTTTAGATCAGTCATGTGAAATGTACATCTTTCATAATAGGACAATTCACCCCTCTCAAACTCAAATCCCTTATATATTCAGACATTAAAAAAAAAAAAAATAGAATCGCAAAAGAAAAACAAAATTTAAACTGAACTATCTAGTTTTAAAATTGACCCTCTTTCTTTTTATTGTCCTATTCAACTAAATAAAATGAATAGGTTAAAAAAAAATCATCACAAGAGAATTTTATCAAATAGTTTGTGATAAAAAAAATGAAAGGAAGAAATGACTTGGGCTTATATTCACCAAAACTAAAAATGGAATTTTCATGACACTTGCTCCACCGGTAATGGATTTTTACGTTGATTCTAAATACACAAAATTCTTTCAGTTTATTGTTACCCACCCAAAACCAAAAATCTGGGAAAATTTGCATGATTTTTGAAAAAAGGCAAAACACCCCCAAAAAGGCAAGCAATCTTTACGAACATCCTATTGTTAGATCAGAGAACCCTACCATAGAGGTTTCAAGCTCCAATCTTCAAAATTTGAAATTTCGCTTATTTTTTTCACAACAAACGTCGTCGATGCATTTTATTTGTTTTGTTTTAAACAGTTCGTGGTAACGAACTGTAGTAAGGAGCGACCTGGCTCAATAGTAACCAAAACTCTAAAAAAAAGAATTTTGATACCAACAGCTACGTCAAAAGAATCGCATTTTAATACTGATTTAAAATATAGAAGTTTCATTAAGTTTAATCTTACCCATCAAAAGCTCGAGCCTGAAAAATTTATGTTATTTTAGAAAATAGGGAGAAACACCTTCTAAAAGTCATAGAATCTTAACGAAAATTACACCATCAGATTCAGCGTATCAGAGAACCCAACTGTAGAAGTTTCAAGCTCCTATCTACAATTAAATTAAAAAAAACTGATTTTCTTAGCTGAAAGTAAGGAGCGACATTAAAACTTAAAACGAACAGAAATTACTCCGTATATGAAATGGGTTGTCCCCTCTGCAATCCCTCGCTCTTTACGCTAAAGCTTTTAATTGTTTTAAAAAAGAGAATTGTGGCAAAGAGTCAAACTTTAGCGTAAAGAGCGAGGGACTGCAGAGGGGACAACCCATTTCATATACGGAGTAATTTCTGTTCGTTTTAAGTTTTAATGTCGCTCCTTACTTTCAGCTGAAAAAATTAGTTTTTTTTATTTAATTTCTGAACGTTTTTGAATTAATGCATGTTTGGTTTTGGCTCTCCGCACATAAATTATTAAAATGAAATTTGTATATTCATTCTTTTTTTGGCTAAATGGCTTTCTCTTAGTTTCGATCAGACGATTTTGAGAAATAAGGGGTGGAGAAGGAGGTCTAGTTGCCCTCCAACTTTTCGGTTACTTAAAAATGCAACTAGAACTTTTAATTTTTAACGAATGTTTTTATTAGTAAAAAATATACGTAACTTAAGAATTAACTTGCGTAACAAACTTTCATAATCTTATATTTTTATTATGTATACGAGGGGGTTTGTACCCTCGTTAATACCTCGCTCTTTACACTAAATCGCAAGTTTTGTCCCAATTCTTTAAGAATGACCCCTGAATCAGAAAAGCCGTAGAATAAATAGTTGAAATTACAAAAAAACTTTAGCATAAAGAGCGAGGTATTTATCTCCTCCTAAATACCTCGCTCTTTATGCTAAAGTATTTTTAGAACCCCTCATATGCGTAATAATCTCTGTTCGTTTTAAGTTTCAATGCTACTCCTTCCTTTCATTTGAAAAAACGTTTTCATGTTTATTTTTCATTGTTTTCTTATAGTAATGCTAGAAAATCCTGCGCCCTTTTCATTGAATTTTTCTTCCCCCATGACAGATTCCTCCAAGGAAAGATCCTCCAACATAGCCCCCTCCCCTCAGCCCCACCCCCAAACAAAATAAAATCCCCCTGAAAACGTCTGTACACTTCCCAATTACCATTACTATATGTAAACACTGGTCAAAGTTTGTAACTTGCAGCCCCTCCCTCAGGGATTGTGGGGGAGTAAGTCATCCCACAAGACATAGTTATTATGGTTTTCGACTATGTTGAACAAAATGGCTATCTCAAAATTTTGATTCGTTGACTTTGGGAAAAAATGAGCGTGGGAGGGGGCCTAGATGCCCTCCAATTTTTCGGTTACTTAAAAAGGGCACTAGAACTTTTCATTTCCGTTAGAATGAGCCCTCTTGCGACATTCTAGGACCACTTTGTCGATACGGTGACCCCTGGGGAAAAAAAATAAATAAACACGCACCTGTGATTTGTCTTCTGGCAAAAAATACAAAATTCCACATTTTTGTAGATAGGAGCTTGAAACTTCTACAGTAGGGTTCTCTGATACGCTGAATCTGATGGTGTCATTTTCGTTAAGATTCTACGACTTTTAGGGAGTGTTTCCCCCTATTTTCTTAAATAAGGCAAATTTTCTCAGGCTCGTAACTTTTGATGGGTAAGACTAAACTTGATGAAACTTGTATATTTAAAATCAGCATTAAAATACAATTCTTTTGATGTAGCTATTGATATCAAAATTCAATTTTTTAGAGTTTTGGTTACTATTGAGCCGGGTCGCTCCTTACTACAGTTCGTTACCACGAACTGTTTGAAAATGTGGAATTTTGTATTTTTTGCCAGAAGGCAGATCACGGATGCGCGTTTATTTGTTTGTTTTTGTTTTTTTATTTTTTTCCCAGGGGTGATCGTATCGACCCAGTTGTCCTAGAATGTTGCGAAAGGGCTCATTCTAATGGAAATGAAAAGTTCTAGTTGCCTTTTCAAGTGACCAAAAAAATTGGAGGGCACCTAGGCCCCCTCCACGCTAATTATTTTCCCAAAGTCAACGGATCAAAATTCTGAGATAACCATTTTATTCAGCGTAGTCGAAAAACCCCACAGTTCCCGTGGGAGGGCCTACAAGTTACAAACTTTGACCAGTGCTTACATAATAGTAATGGTTATTGGGAAGTGTACAGGCATTTTCAGGAGTATTTTTTGGTTGGGGGAGGGGTTGAGAAGAGGGGGATAGTCTGGGGGAACTTTCCATCGAGTAATTTGTCATGGGGGAAGAAAGTTTCCATGAACGGAGCACAGGATTTACTAGCATTATTTAAAAAAAACAATGAAAAAATAAATATGAAAAAGTTTTTATAGCTGGAAGTAAGGAGCAGCATTAAAACTTAAAACAAACAGAAATTATTACCCATATGAGGGGCTCACCTACCCCTAATACCTCGCTCTTTACGCTAAAGTATTTTTAGTAATGTCAACTATTTATTCTACGGCTTTTGTGATTCAGCAAACAAAAAAGCAAACTTTCGCATGCAAACCGATTAGGGTTCGCGTAGCGCAGGTGCCGATCTCCTGATTCTCAGCCCTCGGCCGGGGTGCAATGCGTGGTTGGGGGCAAGCCATCCGACGCTTTCCCGTGCTTTTCCCTAGATTTCTCTAGGTACCCATTTGAAGCTGGGTGGACTTTTGGCTTGTCTTACGGGGAAACGCCTCTAACCCTCGTCCTAAACCAAACGGTCGGCACCACCAAGATTCGAACCAGCGACCCTTCGCTTGTGAGTTCGGCGCGTTAACCACTCGGCGTGGTTTGTGATTCAGGGGTCATTCTTAATGAATTGGGACAAAATTTAAGATTTAGTGTAAAGAGAGAGGTACTGACGAGGGGACGAACCCTCTCATATACGTAATAGAAACATGAGAATAAAAAGTTCCTTACGTAAGCTAATTTATAAGTTACGTATATCTTTTACTAATAAAAATATTCGTAAAAAATTAAAAATTCTAGTTGCCTTTTTAATTAACAAAAAAATTGGAGGGCAACTAGGCTTCCTCCCCCGCTTTTTTTTCTCAAAATCATTCGATGAAAATTATGAGAAAGCCATTTAGCCAAAAAAAATATGCAAATTTCGTTTTAATTATTCCTCTGCGGAGAGCCAAAATCAAAACATGCATTGATTCAAAAACGTACAGAAGTTAAATTAAAAAAAAACAAACAAGTTTTTCCAACTGATAGTAAGGAGCGATATTAAAACTTAAAATGAACAGAAATTACTTCGTATATGAAAGGGGCTTTTCCTCCTTAACGCCCCGCTCTTTACGCTAAAGTTTTTTACTGTTTTAAAAGGTAGAGTTAAGAGAAAGAGTCAAACTTTAGCGTAAACATCGTCTGATCAAAACTAAGAGAAAGCCATTTAGCCAAAAAAAGAATCAAACAGTTCGTGGTAACGAACTGTAGTAAGGAGCGACCCGGCTCAATAGTAACCAAAACTCTAAAAAATTGAATTTTGATATCAATAGCTACATCAAAAGAATTGCATTTTAATGCTGATTTTAAATATATAAGTTTCATCAAGTTTAGTTTTACCCATCAGATTCACTATCAGTTTTACTATCAGATTCAGCGTATCAGAGAACCCTATTGTAGAAGTTTCAAGCTCCTATCTACAAAAATGTGAAATTTTGTATTTTTTGCCAGAAGACAAATCACGGGTGCGTGTTTATTTGTGTTTTTTTGTTTTTTTTTCTTTTCCCCAGGGGTCATCATCGACCAAGTGGTCCTAGAATGTCGCAAGAGAGCTCATTCTAACGGAAATGAAAAGTTCTGGTGCCCTTTTTAAGTGACCAAATAAAATGGAGGGCATCTAGGCCCCCTCCCACGCTCATTTGTTTCCCAAAGTCAACGAATCAAAATTTTGAGATAGCCATTTTGTTCAGCATAGTCAAAAACCATAATAAATATGTCTTTGGGGATGACTTACTCCCCCAAAATCCCTGGGGGAGGGGCTGCAAGTTACAAACTTTGACCAGTGTTTACATATAATAATGCTTATTGGGAAGTGTACAGACGTTTTCAGGGGGATTTTATTTTGTTTGGGGGTGGAGCTGAGGGGAAGGGGCTATGTTGGAGGATCTTTCCTTGGAGGAATCTGTCATTGGGGAAGAAAAATTCAATGAAAAGGGCGCAGGATTTTCTAGCATTACTAAAAGAAAACAATGAAAAATAAAAATGAAAACATTTTTTCAAATGAAAGGAAGGGGTAGCATTGAAACTTAAAACGAACAGAGGTTATTACTTATATGAGGTGTTCTAAAAATACTTTAGCATAAAGAGCGAGGTATTTAGGAGGAGATAAATACCTCGCTCTTTATGCTAAAGTATTTTTAGTAATCTCAACTATTTATTCTACGGCCTTTCTGATTCAGGGGTCATTCTTAAAGAATTGGGACAAAACTTACGATTTAGTGTAAAGAGCGAGGTGTTAACGAGGGTAAAAACCCCCTCGTATACATAATAAAAATATAAGATTATGAAAGTTTGTTACGTAAGTTAATTCTTAAGTTACGTATATTTTTTACTAATAAAAACATTCGTTAAAAATTAAAAGTTCTAGTTTCATTCTTAAGTAACCGAAAAATTGGAGGGCAACTAGACCTCCTTCTCCACCACTTATTTCTCAAAATCGTCTGATCGAAACTAAGAGAAAGCCATTTAGCCAAAAAAAGAATCAAACAGTTCGTGGTAACGAACTGTAGTAAGGAGCGATCCGGCTCAATAGTAACCAAAACTCTAAAAAATTGAATTTTGATATCAATAGCTACATCAAAAGAATCGCATTTTAATGCTGATTTTAAATATATAAATTTCATCAAGTTTAGTCTTACCCATCAAAAGTTACGAGCCTAAGAAAATTTGCCTTATTTAGGAAAATAGGGGAAAACACCCCCCTAAAAGTCGTAGGATCTTAACGAAAATGACAACATCAGATTCAGCGTATCAGAGAACCCTACTGTAGAAGTTTCAAGCTCCTATCTACAAAAATGTGGAATTTTGTATTTTTTGCCAGAAGACAAATCACGGGTGCGTGTTTATTTGTTTTTTTGTTTGTTTTTTTTCTTTTCCCCAGGGGTCATCGTATCGACCAAGTGGTCCTAGAATGTCGCAAGAGGGCTCATTCTAACGGAAATGAAAAGTTCTAGTGCCCTTTTAAGTGACCAAAAAAATAGGAGGGCATCTAGGCCCCCTCCCACGCTCATTTTTTTCCCAAAGTCAACGGATCTAAATTTTGAGATAGCTATTTTGTTCAGCATAGTCGAAAACCATAATAACTATGTCTTTGGGGATGACTTACTCCCCCACAGTCCCTGGGGGAGGGGCTGCAAGTTACAAACTTCGACCAGTGTTTACATATAATAATGGTTATTGGGAAGTGTACAGACGTTTTCAGGGGGATTTTTTTTTGGTTTTGGGGGTAGGGTTGAGGGGAGGGGGCTATGTGGGAGGATCTTTCCTTGGAAAAACATGTCATGGGGGAAGAAAAATTCAGTGAAAAGGGCGCAGGGCGCAGGACGAATCTGGTCACGTTAGAAAAAAACGTCAAATTCAGAGCTTAATATACAATGCTGGGTGTTCGGAGCCTCCCTATTATGGAGTATAATTTGAAAATAACACAACTATACGAGCGATAAAACATATATACCACAACCATAACTCAACTAACGAAAGAACTGCTAAGAGATAACACAACTATAAAGCGAAAACAGGTGAAAACTAACGGGAAAATAAACGAACTAAGAGGTGGAAGGGGTCCAGAGAAAAAATATAATCCTTTTCCAATTTTGAGCCTAACTTCCGCAAAGGAGTAATAATGTCAGAAGCCCCGAAATACCGAATTATTTTCTTTTTCCTATAGGACCGGGGTAAATGAAACAGAAACTTACAATAGCGGAAATATAATATACACAATCCAGCCAGATCTTGTCTTTTTTTCAGGATAGGTGAAATACCAGATAGGAAAAGTATTGAATGGTCGGAAAAACTATTGTATAGCAATGCAAGCGCTTTTCGATAATAATGACCACGATTAGCTACTATTTTACCATAACCCGCTTTTTAATATGCCGTGCAATCAAACAGTTCGTGGTAACGAACTGCAGTAAGAAGCGACCCGGCTCAATAGTAACCAAAACTCTAAAAAATGGAATTTTGATACCAATACTTACATCAAAAGAATCGCATTTTAATGCTGATTTTAAATATATAAGTTTCATCAAGTTTAATCTTACCCATCAAAAGTTACGAGTCTGAGCAAATTTGCGTTATTTTAGAAAATAGGGGGAAACGCCCCCTAGAAGTCATAAAATCTTAACGAAAATCACACAATCAGATTCAGCGTATCAGAGAATCCTACTGTTGAAGTTTCAAGCTCCTATCTACAAAAATATGGAATTTTGTATTTTTTGCCAGAAGGCAGATCACGGATGCGTGTTTATTTGTTTTTTTTTGTTTTTTTCCCCAGGGGTGATCGTATCGACCCAGTTGTCCTAGAATGTTGCAAGAGGGCTCATTCTAACGGAAATGAAAAGTTCTAGTGCCCTTTTTAAGTGACCAAAAAATTGGAGGGCACGTAGGCCCCCTCCCACGCTAATTATTTTACCAAAGTCAACGGATCAAAATTCTGAGATAGCCATTTTATTCAGCGTAGTAAAAAACCTTATAACTATGTCTTTGGGGACGACTTGCTCCCCCACAGTCCCCGTGGGAGGGGCAACAATTTACAAACTTTGACCAGTGCTTACATATAGTAGTGGTTATTGGGAAGTGTACAGGCGTTTTCAGGAGGATTTTTTTGGTTGGGGGTAGGGGTTGAGAAGAGGGAGATAAGCTGGGGGAACTTTCCATCGATAATTTGTCATGGGGGAAGAAAATCTCCATGAAGGGAGCTCAGGATTTACTAGCATTATTTAAAAAAAAAACAATGAAAAAATAAATATGAAAAAGTTCTTTCAGCTGGAAGTAAGGAACAGCATTAAAACTTAAGACAAACAGAAATTATTACACATTTGAGGGGCTCACCTCCTCCTAATACCTCGCTCTTTACGCTAAAGTATTTTTAGTAATTTCAACTATTTATTCTACGGCTTTTGTGATTCTGGGGTCATTCTTAATGAATTGGGACAAAATTTAAGCTTTAGTGTAAAGAGCGAGGATCTGACAAGGGGGCGAACCCCCTCATATATGTAATAAAAATATGTGAATACAAAAGTTCTTTATGTAAGCTAATTTATAAGTTACGTAAATCTTTTACTAATAAGAAGATTCGTAAGAAATTAAAAGTTCTAGTTGCCTTTTTAATTAACCAAAAAATCGGAGGGCAACTAGGCTTCCTCCCCCGCTCTTTTTTCTCAACATCATTCGATCAAAATTATGAGAAAGCCATTTAGGCAAAAAAAAAATGCAAATTTTGTTTTAATTATTCCTCTGCGGAGAGCCAAAATCAAAACATGCATTGATTCAAAAACGTTCAGAAATTAAATAAAAAAAACAAGTTTTTTTTAACTGAAAGTAAGGAGCGATATTAAAACTTAAAACGAACAGAAATTACTTCGTATATGAAAGAGGCTGCTTCCTCATCAACGCCCCGCTCTTTACGCTAAAGTTTTTTACTGTTTTAAAAAGAAGAACTGAGAGAAAGAGTCAAACTTTCGCGTAAAGAGCGGGGCGTTGATGAGGAAGTAGCCTCTTTCATATACGAAGTAATTTCTGTTCGTTTTAAGTTTTAATGTCGCTCCTTACTTTCAGTTAAAAAAAACTTGTTTTTTTATTTAATTCCTTAAAAACGACTCTTGAAATACAAGGGCTGTTTAGTTAGAAAAATAAGTAACTTTTTTTTAAGTGCCAAAAAACTGTAGCGTGAAGAGCAAAATGTTGAGGAGAGGCCAACTCCCCTCATATACATAACAGTTTTCCTTCGTTTTAAATTTTAATGTTGCTTCTTACTTTCAGTTGAAAAAAATTGTTTGTTTTTTATTTAATGAAACTCAGAGACAAACATTTTTGTAAAGCCAATGGAAAAAGTATGTCAATTAAAGGAAAAGTATATAAAAATTAAAAAGTAAGTAATTACAAAAACTACACAAAATAATACTCTGCTTACAAAAACTAAGATATAAATTTCCAGCATTAAGTTCTGTTGAGCAATGCCGAAGTTTTGGACGGATATTTTTATGGCACTTGGTATTAACCAAGTGACATATAGCAATCGCAAATTCTGTCGGTCTGTCGGTCCCGGTTTTGCTACTTTAGGCACTTCCAGGTAAGCTAGGACGACTAAATTTGGCAGGCGTATCAGGGACCAGGCCATATTAAATTAGAAATAGTCGTTTTCCCAATTTGAAAATCTAGGGGGGAGTGGGGGGCCCGTTGATTCGGGAAAAATAGAAAAATAGAAGTATTTTTAACTTACGAACGGTTGATCAGATCTTAATGAAATTTGATGTTTGGAAGGATATCGTGTTTCAGAGCTGTTATTTTAAGCCCCGACCGGATCTGGTGATATTGGGGGGAGTTGGAGGGGGAAACCTAAAATCTTGTAAAACACTTGAGTGGAGGGATCGGGATGAAACTTAGTGGGAAAAATAAGCACAAATCCTAAATACATGATTAAAATAACTGGAACGGATCTGCTCTCTTTGGGGTAGTTGGGGGGGGGGTAATTCTGAAAAATTAGAAAAATGAGGGTTTTTTTAACTTACGAAGGGGTGATC